>NW_028177275.1:0-9281 GCF_964030765.1 Micromesistius poutassou
CACTGCTTCACAACGCACCTCCTAATGTCACTGCTTCACAACGCACCTCCTAATGTCACTGCTTCACAACACACCTCCTAATGTCACTGCTTCACAACACACCTCCTAATGTCACTGCTTCACAACACACCTCCTAATGTCACTGCTTCACAACACACCTCCTAATGTCACTGCTTTATTCACAACACACCTCCTAATGTCACTGCTTTATTCACAACACACCTCCTAATGTCACTGCTTCACAACACACCTCCTAATGTCACTGCTTCACAACACACCTCCTAATGTCACTGCTTCACAACACACCTCCTAATGTCACTGCTTTATTCACAACACACCTCCTAATGTCACTGCTTTATTCACAACACACCTCCTAATGTCACTGCTTTATTCACAACACACCTCCTAATGTCACTGCTTCACAACACACCTCCTAATGTCACTGCTTTATTCACAACACACCTCCTAATGTCACTGCTTCACAACACACCTCCTAATGTCACTGCTTTATTCACAACACACCTCTTACGTTAATTATCCCAAAATGGTACGAGGTCTTGAGCCGGAAAATTGCCGCAGCAGATTTTCCAGAATATAGATTCCTGTTTGCATTCTTAAATGACCCATTTCAGTCCTTAAGCTCCTAACCCTTCCTTTTTACTTTTTTACATTTAGGGGATTTTGCTGACGCTTTTATCCAAAGTGACTTTCACCCATTCATGCACACATTCACACATTCACACACCAACGGTAGAGTCAGCCACGCAGGGCGACAGCCAGCGGGTCAGGAGCAGTCAGGGTGAGGCGTCTCGCTCAGGGACACCTCCACACTCCTCTAGGAGGAGCAGTCAGGGTGAGGCGTCTCGCTCAGGGACACCTCCACACTCCGCTAGGAGGAGCAGTCAGGGTGAGGCGTCTCTCTCAGGGACACCTCCACACTCCTCTAGGAGGAGCAGTCAGGGTGAGGCGTCTCGCTCAGGGACACCTCCACACTCCGCTAGGAGGAGCCGGGGATCCAACCAGCGACCTTCAGGTTACCAGCCGACCCGCTCTACCTCCTGCCTCCTGCTGCCCACTGGCCGCAGTCAGCCCCCCCCAGCTGGCGTGGAGGCTGCTGGCTGCTGACGCTGGGCCCAGGGCGGCTGCACCAGGAGGGCTCACCTTGTTGGAGCACTGGCGCACGGTGTTGATGAGCTCCTGGATCACCATGTCCACACACTTCACACACGGCTCCTTCAGCTTCACCACCTGCTTCTTCACGATGGCCTCGAAGGCCATGTCGGGGGTGAAGAGGCCCGTCCTACAGCGGGACAGAGCAGCACATCAGCATCCACACTGATCCTTAACATCCATAGACCTATCATTATCACTATCTGTTATATGTATTGATCATCCAGTGATCCTTAACATCCATAGACCTATCATTATCACTATCTGTTATATGTATTGATCATCCACACTGATCCTTAACATCCATAGACCTATCATTATCACTATCTGTTATATGTATTGATCATCCACACTGATCCTTAACATCCATAGACCTATCATTATCACTATCTGTTATATGTATTGATCATCCACACTGATCCTTAACATCCATAGACCTATCATTATCACTATCTGTTATATGTATTGATCATCCATCATCATCATCGTCATCGTTAACATTCATAGACCTATAATTATGTGTGTGTGTGTGTGTGTGTGTGTGTGTGTGTGTATTATCACTAGGGGTCCAGTTAATGATTAATTAATGATTAATTAATGATTAATAATGATCATAATGATTAATAATGGACAGGGAACATGATGATAATAATGATTAATAATGATTAATAATGATTAATAATGATTAATGAGGCACAGGGCACCTGATGATAATAATGATTAATAATGATAATAATGATTAATGAGGCACAGGGCACCTGATGATAATAATGATTAATAATGATTAATAATGATTAATAATGATTAATAATGATTAATAATGATTAATAATGATTAATGAGGCACAGGGCACCTGATGCCGTGGATGTTCTTGATGGCGTAGCTGATCTCTCGACGCATCTCCTTGTCGTCACACTCCATCTGAGGAGGAGGAGAACGATGAGGAGAATGACACCTGACCACATGATACATGTATCAAGTATTGAATATGACGTTTTGTAATTATATTACTGCTTAAAAATACATAACAACGATGATGTACGATGGCTATCGTTATGGACCTGATTAAGAGGTGTGTGTGTGTGTGTGTGTGTGTGTGTGTGTGTGTGTGTGTGTGTGTGTGGTGTGTGTGTGTGTGTGTGTGTGTGTGCAGTGTGTGTGTGTGTGTGTGTGTGTGTGTGTGCGGTGTGTGTGTGTGTGTGTGCGGTGTGTGTGTGTGTGTGTGTGTGTGTGTGTGTGTGTGTGGTGTGTGTGTGTGTGTGTGTGTGCGGTGTGTGTGTGTGTGTGTGTGTGTGCGGTGTGTGTGCGGTGTGTGTGTGTGTGTGTGTGTGTGTGTGTGTGTGTGTGTGTGTGTGCGGTGTGTGCGGTGTGTGTGTGTGTGTGCGGTGTGTGTGTGTGTGTGTGTGTGTGTGTGTGTGTGTGTGTGCGGTGTGTGTGTGTGTGTGTGTGTGCGGTGTGTGTGTGTGTGTGTGTGCGGTGTGTGTGTGTGTGTGTGTGCGGTGCGTGTGTGTGTGTGTGTGTGCGGTGTGTGTGTGTGTGTGTGTGCGGTGTGTGTGTGTGTGTGTGTGTGTGTGTGCGGTGTGTGTGTGTGTGTGTGTTCATGTGTGTGTGTGTGTGTGTGTGTGTGTGTGTGGTGTGTGTGTGTGTGTGTGTGTGTGTGTGTGTGTGTGTGTGTGTGTGTGTGTGTGTGTGTGTGTGTGTGTGTGTGTGTGTGTGTGTGTGTGTTGGGGGGTCCACCTTGACCAGCTCAAAGGGGAAGCGCTCGTGGAAGATGCGGTTGATCTTGGCTCCGCCCGACAGCTCCACCGTGTCCACCTGGTCCCCAGAGCCCTCGATGCGCTTCTCAAAGTCCACCGAGAACTGCTGCACCATCCTGACCAATCACAGCACAGACAGCACGGGCCTCAGAGAACTGACCAATCACAGCACAGACAGCACGGGCCTCAGAGAACTGACCAATCACAGCACAGACAGCACGGGCCTCAGAGAACTGACCAATCACAGCACAGACAGCATGGGCCTCAGAGAACTGACCAATCACAGCACAGATGGATAATTAGTTAGATGGAAATGCAGTCAGTCAGACAGACAGACAGACAGACAGACAGGCAGACAGGCAGACAGGCAGGCAGACAGACAGACAGACAGACAGACAGACAGACACAGACAGACAGACAGACAGACAGACAGACAGACAGGCAGGCAGGCAGACAGACAGGCAGACAGACAGACAGACAGACAGAGAGACAGACAGGCAGACAGACAGACAGACAGACAGAGAGACAGACAGACAGACAGACAGACAGACAGACAGACAGACAGACAGACAGACAGACAGGCAGACAGGCAGACTGACTGCAGCAGCTGCTTGGTCTTGCGTGAGGGGTCGTCTGGCCTGTATCCCCGGTACTCCTCGGCCTCCTTGTCCAGCGCCAGCAGCTGGGACTGCAGCTTGCTGCGGAACGCCGGCAGCGTGTCCCGGATGTGGTTGGTCAGTTGCTATGGAAACCAAGACAAAATATCAAAGACCTAACAGAGCTAGAAAGGAAACGTGGGGGAAGGGAGCCAATCACGTGTTCAGAATGTCCTCCTGTAGAGACGACGGGTCTGATATCCTAACCCTAACCTACCCTAACCCTACCCTAACCCTAACCTACCCTAACCCTAACCTACCCTAACCTACCCTAACCCTACCCTAACCCTAACCTACCCTACCCTAACCCTAACCCTAACCTACCCTAACCCTCCTCATCCTCATCCTCATCCGCTTATCCGGGGTCGGGTCGCGGGGGCAGCAGCTCAAGCAGGGGGCCCCAGACTTCCCTTTCCCGGGCCACATTGACCAGCTCTGACGGGGGGATCCCGAGGCGTTCCCAGGCCAGTGTTGAGATATAATCTCTCCACCTAGTCCTGGGTCTTCCCCGGGGTCTCCTCCCCACTGGTCGTGCCTGGAACACCTCCCAAGGGAGGCGTCCAGTGGGCGTCCTCACCAGATGCCCGAACCACCTCAACTGACTCCTTTCTAAGCAAAGGAGCAGCGGCTCTAATCCGAGTTCCTCCCGGATGACTGAACTTCTCACCCTATCCCTAAGGGAGAAGCCAGCCACCCTCCTGAGAAAACTCATCTCGGCCGCTTGTATCCGCGATCTCGTCCTTTCGGTCATCACCCACCCCTCATGACCATAGGTGAGGGTAGGAACGAAGATCGACCAGTAGATCGAGAGCTTTGCCTTGCGGCTCAGCTCTCTTTTCGTCACAACAGTGCGGTAAAGCGAACGCAATACCGCCCCTGCTGCTCCGATTCTCCGGCCAATCTCACGCTCCATCGTACCCTCACTCGCGAACAAGACAAGGTACTTAAACTCCTTCACTTGGGCTAAGGACTCATTTCCTACCCGGAGAAGGCAATCCACCGGTTTCCTGCTAAGAGTCAGGAACCCTAACCCTAACCTACCCTAACCCTACCCTAACCCTAACCCTAACCTACCCTAACCTAACCCTAACCCTAGCACTAACCCTACCCTAACCCTAACCCTAGCACTAACCCTACCCTAACCCTAACCTACCCTAACCCTAACCCTAACCTACCATAACCCTAACCCTAACCCTAGCACTAACCCTACCCTAACCCTAGCACTAACCCTACCCTAACCCTAACCTACTCTAACCCTAACCTACCCTAACCTAACCCTAACCCTAGCACTAACCCTAACCTAACCCTAACCTACCCTAGCACTAACCCTACCCTAACCCTAACCTACCCTAACCCTACCCAAACCCTAACCCTAACCCTAACCTACCCTAACCCTAACCTACCCTAACCCTAGCACTAACCCTACCCTAACCCTAGCACTAACCCTAACCCTACCCTAACCCTAACCTACCCTAACCCTAACCAGAGGTTAACCCTAGCACTAACCCTAACCTAACCTAACAATACCTTAACCCTACCCTAACCCCTAACCCTAGCACTAACCCTACCCTAACCCTAACCTAACCCTAACCCCTAACCCTAACCTAACCCTAACCCTAGCACTAACCCTACCCTAACCTAACCCCTAACCCTAACCTAACCTAACCCTAGCACTAACCCTACCCTAATCTTAGCCTAACCTAACCCTAACCACAGAGGTTAACCCTAACCCTAGCACTAATCCTACCCTAACCCTAACTTAACCTAACCGTACCCCTAACCTAACCCTAACTCTAACCCTAACCTAACCCTACCCCTAACCCCACAAACCTAACTCTAACCCTAACCCTAACTCTAACCCTAACCTTAACACTTATTTTCCATAAACATGCCTGAATAAATGGGAGCAGGCCTATCTTAATTACATTTCAGTCACTCATTTAGAAATGCAGAAATCATGGAAGTAACTCGCCAGGCTCTCATAGTTCACAAGAACTGACTCCACAAGAACTGACTTCACGAGAACTGACTTCACAAGAACTGACTTCACGAGAACTGACTTCACAAGAACTGACTTCACAAGAACTGACTTCACGAGAACTGACTGCACAAGAACTGACTTCACGAGAACTGACTTCACAAGAACTGACTTCACAAGAACTGACTTCACGAGAACTGACTTCACAAGAACTGACTTCACAAGAACTGACTTCACAAGAACTGACTTCAGGAGAACTGACTTCACGAGAACTGACTTCACAAGAACTGACTTCACAAGAACTGACTTCACAAGAACTGACTTCACACCGCTCTCTGGCATCGTCCAGCGGGGGGGGCAAAGCGGACGCAAACTGTTCTCACCTGCAGGCTTACAGAAGGAGTCAGACCATGGCCGTCTTTTTGGTGACTCTCTGACTGTATTGATCAGCTCTTTGACTGTCTTCATCACATCTCGGCATATGTTAACTTTTGAAACGGCATCTTGAAAGGCAAGGTTCAAGGTTCATGTTCGCTCAGCGTTCTATCTCTCAGCGTTCTATCGCTCAGCGTTCTATCGCTCAGCGTTCTATCTCTCAGCGTTCTATCTCTCAGCGTTCTATCGCTCAGCGTTCTATCGCTCAGAGAGTTGAACAGCCAGAGACAGAGTTGAAGTAGCCAATGAGCTTAAGAAAGTGAAGTATGCTGAGATGGCTGGAGAGGCAGCACAGCGAGGCTGGAGTACGCCACTAAGGCCTATTGAGATCGGTGTGCGGGGGTTCGTGGCTAGATCTGCTATTAGCTCGCTGACTGAACTGGGTATTTGTGGACGAAGTCTGAGGCAGGCGGTTAGTAACATGTCCTTGGCAGCAGAACGAGCAAGTGAATGGCTGTGGGTAAGGAGAAAACATACTTCCTGGGGTGCAAGCTAAGGTAAGCCAGCTGACTAATGTGTTAACGTGTTTGTTTGGTCAGGGTTAGGGGTAGGGCTAGGGGTACGATGCAGGAAAGAGAGTGTTTAGATGCATTAAATGTGGCAATGTGGTGGCAGCATAGAGGGGGGTGACTCCAGGACGCTGGTTTCATTGTTCAGCCCTCAGGAGGTGTCGTGGGCCTAACTTAACGAAACATCAGTGAAAGAGGGTGCCCACTTGATGACCCCAATGAAATGCTGCATACTGCATACTGCTGTGTTTACTGCAGTTAGTTGGGCCTTAATGAAATACTCAAAAACGTGCCGGGTGACTTTGTTTCAACATCGTGGGTTCTTGCCCCCCGACCTTATCTCTGGGGGTGCAGAGACCTTGTGCCCAACCAGAGATGGCGCCAGTGACAACATCGGTACAAACGATGGTAGCACAAGACCTTCAGATGCCACAAACAGCAACACTGTTATGCTGATGACATGTGATCTGTCTCAGCATCCATCCATCCTTGTGGTGCTATAGAGGTGGAATATGTTGGCTGGCAGGATGTGGTTTAGTGCAGAGCTGGTGGAGATCACTGACCCTCCCAGTGGGCAGCCAGGCTGAGAGACAGCCTCCACCTACTGGCTGAGGGCGTTAATTAGAGACCTCCACCTACTGGCTGAGGGCGTTAATTAGAGACCTCCACCTACTGGCTGAGGGCGTTAATTAGAGACCTCCACCTACTGGCTGAGGGCGTTAATTAGAGACCTCCACCTACTGGCTGAGGGCGTTAATTAGAGACCTCCACCTACTGGCTGAGGGCGTTAATTAGGCCAGAAATAAAGACAGACGTCTCAGCAAGCAGCAAACCTGATAGGAAAGCGCTGCACTACACTGTTCTGGCTGTCCACCAGCCTGCTCAGCAGCCTGAACCAGCCTGAACCAGCCTGCTCACCAGTCAGCACCTTGTCCCCATCGACAATACCAGGTTTTTTGTTAGACTTAGACAAGACTTTTTCTTAAAATATATGCTTAGAATACTTCTACAGATGTCGATTGTGGCACCAAATGTGGTCTGACGTCCCTTTGAGGCTGTTACTGTGATTGTTACATTGAAGGTGTTTATCAGACCTGTCCAAAGTGACTTCAAACGGTTCCTACACACACTGACGGAGGAGTCGACCCCGCAGGGCGACAGCCAGCAGGTCAGGAGCAGTCAGGGTGAGGCGTCTCTCTCAGGGACACCTCCACACTCCTCTAGGAGGAGCAGTCAGGGTGAGGCGTCTCTCAGAGGGACACCTCCACACTCCTCTAGGAGGAGCAGTCAGGGTGAGGCGTCTCTCTCAGGGACACCTCCACACTCCTCTAGGAGGAGCAGTCAGGGTGAGGTGTCTCTCTCAGGGACACCTCCACACTCCTCTAGGAGGAGCAGTCAGGGTGAGGCGTCTCTCTCAGGGACACCTCCACACTCCTCTAGGAGGAGCAGTCAGGGTGAGGCGTCTCTCTCAGGGACACCTCCACACTCCTCTAGGAGGAGCAGTCAGGGTGAGGCGTCTCTCTCAGGGACACCTCCACACTCCTCTAGGAGGAGCAGTCAGGGGGAGGCGTCTCTCTCAGGGACACCTCCACACTCCTCTAGGAGGAGCAGTCAGGGTGAGGCGTCTCTCTCAGGGACACCTCCACACTCCGCTAGGAGGAGGAGCCGGGGATCCAACCAGCGACCTTCAGGTTACAAGTCAACCAGCTCTACCTCCTGAGCTAAGCCTTGTGACAGCTGCTGTACAAATGAAACGTATCTGACTCAGACTGGACGTAAACCAGCGGGACACGTCCTGCTGACTCATTGAGATGACATCATCCAGGTCATGACACATTCCCCCCCCCCCCCAGCTCAGTCTGCTCCGCGAGGAGCGGGTGGAGACGGGGAGTGGGTGGAGACGGGGAGTGGGCGGAGACGGGGAGTGGGCGGAGACGAGGAGTGGGCGGAGACGGGGGGGGCCCTCACCTGGTTGAGGACCCTCTGGAGCCGAGGGGTGCCCATCTTGTCGGACATGTGTCGGTAGGAAGCGTGGGACATGAAGAACTTCTTCTCGGCCTCCAGCGCCGCCTTGATGTCCTTCTTACCGTCGATGTCCTTCTGACTGCGGTTCACCACCCCGATGTACCCTGGAACACATCAGTGACCTTATAGCACCCCCATGTACCCTGGAACACATCAGTGACCTTATAGCACCCCCATGTACCCTGGAACACATCAGTGACCTTATAGCACCCCCATGTACCCTGGAACACATCAGTGACCTTATAGCACCCTCTGGGAAGAAGACAGAACAATGCATGGAGGGATGGATAGATAGATAGATAGATAGATAGATAGATAGATAGATAGATAGATAGATAGATAGATGGATGGATGGATGGATGGATGGATGGATGGATGGATGGATGGATGGATGGATGGATGGATGGATGGATGGATAGGTAGGTAGGTAGGTAGGTAGGTAGATAGATAGATAGATAGATAGATAGATAGATAGATAGATAGATAGATAGATAGATAGATAGATAGATGGATAGCACAGTGGCTGGATGGATGGATGGATACACACCTCTTCTTAGTGGAAGCAGCTTGTTCTCCAGAATATCTCGGGCATCAGTGCCCTCGTCCATCAGGTCCAGCTTCGTGATGACCCCGATAGTCCTTTGACCTGGGGGTCAAAGGTTAAAAAGAAAGTGAGGATACACTACCAATTCCAAAGCCACTTGTCCGTTTTTGGAAATATGTCTTTAAGAGCCGGTATGGGGCTTAGGTG
>NW_028177274.1:0-13680 GCF_964030765.1 Micromesistius poutassou
TTGAATCTCAATGTGAGAGTGTGCGTATGCACATGCACATACATATGTGTGCATGTCTGAGAGAATGATGGGAGGTTTAGGCAAATGCACGAGGGAAGGTGAATGTGATTACTATGGAGCCCTGGCTGTAGGCCGTCTGTGCGTTGCGCCTTGCCTCAATCGTTTACCTTTTGTGGAGGAATGGCTTTCTTAAAGGAGGTTTTCATATCAAAACAATTATCATAAAATTGATCAATGGGTGGTAAGAGGTTGAAAGAGGTTGAGCTGTGGCGTTGAACCAACACCCCGAAAGTGCAGAGGAAAGCGGTCTAAATATGTCAAATGTAAAGGCTTTGCCAATTTGGTCACGTGACATTGATGGACACAGCCTGAAATGTGCAAATAGTCGTTGCAGTTTAATTTGGCTAATGCAAACACAAAATGTTGAACAACGGTTATGAACAAATCCAGCATGACCATGCATGTATGTACCGAGCCGTGTTCAAATTATGTTTTATAGATCTCATAGGTTCACACGCAGCCAGATCAATCCTAATACCCCTGGCATTGTATGGTCTAATTGGAACAAATGATTGCATTGGAATACATAGTAATACACCTTGAAACCGGCTTAGATCCCGATTGTAAAGCATATCTAGACACACACACTTTAATCCTTACCACATAAATATATTTGCATTTCAGCATAATCCTATTATTGCATTACAGGGTTTATGTAAACAGTTTAAGCTAATTTGATATAAACACCTTGTGTTGTGTAAACGATTAACATTTTCATACTTCTGTGTGGATGCTTTTCTGTTATTCAGACGAGGCATTATTTTATAGCTACAGGGAGATCAATGTGCAGTGAATCATAGTCAGGGATTCACCAGTGGGATCCACTCAGACGCATCCAATCGGTTGTTGTTGCCGTGTTCACTGGACTGTCTTGGGCTGGGATCTGGGGCCAGGGGCCTTTGCTATGGCTCTGACGTTGCTTGGAGACAGCCTACCTGGTGTTCTGCCGAAATGTCTGGCGTCACTCGCGTTGTATTTGAAGTTGATAAGAGTTGATGTATTTTTTAAATCCTGTGTTTATCTGAATGCTACTGTGTGTGTGTGTGTGTGTGTGTGTGTGTGTGTGTGTGTGTGTGTGTGTGTGTGTGTGTGTGTGTGTGTGTGTGTGTGGTAATGGTAACTATCATTACCATTAACATCAGCCAATGCTGTCTTTCTATGTCAACTTCACACCATCTGCCATATATATATATCCTCCAAGGATATACCATTCCCAATCTCAATCATTTCATGGTCTGTATTTTAAGGTTATGAGCTATCTCAATGGTACCGTGACAATGGCTAGCTATAGTCCTCACAACCTGTGCCACTCCTGACTGCTCCAGAGGCGTTGATGTGCTCGGAGCATCCTGGGTCCCGGTGGTACAATTAAAGGGCTGTTTTACCTCCAGCCCAGACTCTCCTCCACACTCCCAGCTGCTTGAGCACTCTCGTGAAGGGGCTCCGGGGCCAATGGGCTCCAGATGGCTATCTGGCTCTCCCCATAAGAAATGAAACCCCTGCCCTTGCTGTGTTATTTAACCAGTGTCACTCACAGAACCGCCAGAGATCCATCTGTGTGCTGCGTCCCGCACTAGCTGGAGGATCAATCCGGCTTGTTGCCTGAGCACGGCGTGCCCTGAGGACCAGGATGCCCCCAGTGGGTTTATGTGCCTCATGTTTGTTAGGTATTGCTTTGTCATGCAGTACATTTATCGGATGATTGTTTGCGGTAATTAAGTTCTTGATTTGCTGACGGGGAATCGATGCCTTCATGCTAGGATCCTTTAATGCAGTGTTTTGGAAGGACTGCTTCTTTGCTTTAGTTGACTTGAAGTCCAGCTTGTCGAACTCCCTCCGTCTCTTTGACCGAGACAATTCCTCTCCAGACGCACACGCAGCTCAACTTTATCTGCTGACTAATTGGCACTTTTGAAGAAAAGTGTGTGTGTGTGTGTGTGTGTGTGTGTGTGTGTGTGTGTGTGTGTGTGTGTGTGTGTGTGTGTGTGTGTGTGTGTGTGTGTGTGTGTGTGTGTGTGTGTGTGTGTGTGTGTGTGTGTGTGTGTGTTTACACGTGTGCACACATGACCATATGTGTGCATGCATGTTAAAGCATCGGCAATCCATCATCCGGCCCCCTGATCTATTGCTCCTGCCTGGCTGGTGTCTCCGGCTGTCTGCAGCCCACTAACCTCCTGCCTCTCTGCTGCGCACGCACAAACGCACGCATGAGCACATGCGCACAAGCACACACGCGCACAAGCACACACAGTTGCACACACAAATACACACTGGTGCACACACAAATGCACGTACTAGTACTCATACACAGGTGCACAGACATACACACATATATGCACTCTCTTTCATGCTTACAGTTGCAATTCCTAATTTCTCTTTTATCCTCTCCATCTTTTCCTAATTTAGTCCTGTGATCCTCTGTTCCTGACACCCGCTGCAGAACATCCCATCAATAACCTCTCTCTCTCTCTCTCTCTCTCTCTCCCTGACCCTCTCCCTCTCCCTCACCCCTCCCTCCGTCGGTGCCCAGTATGATAAAGGCGCGTCGCGTTATGGTCAGCGTTTGATTTATCCGTGCGTTTAAGTGCGGTGAGCGGTCAGACACCATGCACCCGCCCCGCACCGTGGTCCCGCAGCGTGTGTTAGTGGGCGAGACGCCGCCGCTGACCGCTGATCGCTGATTAATGGGGGCCGTGTCTGCGCCCGACTCCCCGATATATTACCGCTTGACCCGGGCCGACAGCATAAACACCTGCTCTCTGCTGGGGACACGGGGACCACAACGCGCCCGCCGACAGGTCCCTCCGTCAGGGGCGGGGTGTGTGTGTGTGTGTGTGTGTGTGTGTGTGTGTGTGTGTGTGTGTGTGTGTGTGTGTGTGTGTGTGTGTGTGTGTGTGTGTGTGTGTGTGTGTGTGTGTGTGCATGAAATGACATGAATGCATTTTACATAATTTTTGTGATAAAATATCCATCTATATTCCTAATTCCTATATTGTAACGTAGCCCCTGTGATGCTACATGGAGTGCACGTCTCCGTCTGAAGGTGAGCTTAGCGTTCAGCCCTGATTGTTATTTGTGTACCCTCACACTCGGATGCTTCCCATTAACTGGACAGATGCTATATAGCGACGCAGATATCTAGCACCAGCTGCATGGCATTAACATCAGCTCCCTAAAGGTTTCCTTCTCCACCACCTCCGCCCTCTCAGTCAGTTATTGCCCTAAAATCCATCCAGGGTAGCTACTACTGTAGTAACTCATAGTAACTCCTACTGTAGTTACACATAGTAACTCCTACTGTAGTAACTCATAATAACTCCTACTGTAGTAACTCATAGTAACTCCTACTGTTATAACACATAGTAACTCCTACTGTAGTTACTCATAGTAACTCCTACTGTAGTTACTCATAGTTACTCCTACTGTAGTAACTCATAGTAACTCCTACTGTAGTTACACATAGTAACTCTACTGTAGTAACTCATAGTAACTCCTACTGTAGTAACTCATAGTAACTCCTACTGTTATAACACATGGTAACTCCTACTGTAGTTACTCATAGTAACTCCTACTGTAGTTACTCATAGTAACTCCTACTGTAGTAACTCATAGTAACTCCTACTGTAATAACACATAGTAACTCCTACTGTAGTACTCATAGTAACTCCCACTGTAGTTACTCATAGTAACTCCTACTGTAGCCACTGTAACTCATAGTATCTCTTACTATATTACCAGTAACTCAATGGGACTTCCACCTTAGCAACACTAACTCCTAGTATCTGGTACTATATTACCAGTAGCTCCTAGTATCTGGTACTATATTACCAGTAACTCCTAGTATATGGTACTATATTACCAGTAACTCCTAGTATCTGGTACTATATTTCCAGTAACTCCTAGTAAATGGTACTATATTACCAGTAGCTCCTAGTATATGGTACTATATTACCAGTAGCTCCTAGTATCTGATACTATATTACCACTAACTCCTGGTATCTGGTACTATATTACCAGTAGCTCCTAGTATCTGGTAGGCAAGGCAACTTTATTTATATAGCACTTTTCATACACAAGGCAGACTCAAAGTGCCTCACGTATAAACATTGTCATACAATAAAAGAAAATGAAAATAATAGATATAGATTTTCTATATATAATAGAAAAAAAATAATAGATAAGTAAAAAGTAAAATAAAGACAAAGTTTAAAAACATTTTAGAAAGGCAAAGTTTAAAAAAATGCATTTTAGAAAGGCAAAGTAAAAAAAAATGCATTTTAGAAAGTGAGAAAATAAAGGCAAAGTTACTAATAAAATAAAAAATAGAAGCATTGTAGATTTAAGATTTAGCAGAAAGCTAAAGCAAACATAAAAGTCTTCAGTCTTGTTTTAAAATCTGTCAGAGTTGGGGCAAGTCTTAAATCCTCAGGGAGTTTATTCCAGCTATTTGTTGCATAGTAACTAAATCCTGCTTCCCCATGTTTTGTGTTGACTCTGGGGATAATTAACAGATTGGTCTCAGAGGATCTTAGTGGCCTAGAAGGCTTATGTAGTGGAAGCATATCAGTTAAATATTTTGGCCCTAAACCATGTAGGGATTTATAGGTCAGCAACATGATTTTAAAATCAATTCTCTGACATACAGGGAACCAATGTAACGATTTAAGAATTGGTGTAATATGTTCAAATCTTTTGGTCTTTGTTAGAACTCTAGCAGGAGCATTCTGAACAAGCTGTAGTTGCCTTAGAGTTTTTTTTTGGGAGACCTGTAAGGAGACCATTGCAGTAATCAAGCTTGCTAGTGATAAAGGCATGTAAGTTTTTGTAAGTCTTCGGTAGACATGAGCCCTCTAAGTCTTGCTACGTTTTTAAGGTGATAATATGCAGATTTTGTAACTGATTTGATGTGACTGTCGAAATGTAAATCTGAATCCATGATAACCCCTATATTTCTGGCTTTGATTGAGGTTTTCAGGGACAGAGAGTTTTAGCACCAAATACAATTATCTCGGTTTTGTCCTCATTTAGTTGAAGGAAATTTCGGCACATCCAGTCTTTGACTTGCTCAATGCACTGGCACAACAGATCTATGGGCTGATAGTCATTTGGTGATAGCGATACATAGATTTGCGTGTCATCAGCATAGCAGTGATGGTCAATGTTGTTATTTTGCATGATTTGCCCTAGTGGGAGCATGTAGATGTTGAATAGAGAGGGTCCTAAGATCGAACCTTGTGGGACTCCACATGTCACGTTTGTTGATTCTGAAACAAAGTCGCCAATGGAAACAAAGTAGTTCCTATTTTGTAGGTAGGACCTAAACCAATTTAAGACTGTGCCTGAAAACCCCACCAAGTTTTCTAATCTGTCCAAAAGTATTGTCTGTGTTAAGACGGATGTCGTTTATAACTTTAATAAGGGCGGTCTCTGTGCTGTGAAGGGGTCGGAATCCGGATTGGAAGGTTTCATAGCAACCACTTGATGCCAGGAAGTCACTAAGTTGCTGGAGGACAACTTTCTCAATGATTTTACTTATGAAGGGTAGATTTGATATTGGTCTGTAGTTGTTAATAATAGAGGCATCTAGGCTCCGCTTTTTTTAAAGGGGTTTGATAACTGCAGTTTTTAAGGCTTTTGGGAAAGTGCCTGATTGGAGAGAGTTGTTAACTATTTGCAATATGCCTATTGCTAGGCAGTCAAAAGCACTCTTAAAGAGGTTGGTAGGTAAAGTATCAAGGCAACAAGTGGATGGCTTCAGTTGTGTCACAGTTTCCACAAGAGTTTTAGAGTCTATGACATTAAAGCATGTCATTGCCACGTTACTTTTGCCTGAATAGGGTGGTAGTCCAACATTTTTGTTTAAAGTGATGGCGCGTCTGATGCCTTCAATTTTATCTGTATAAAATGCTGCAAACTCATTGCATTTCTGCGTGGAATGAAGGTCAGGTGGAATTTCTGTTGGGGGCTTGGTCAGTCTGTCAACAGTTGCAAATAGGGTTTTGGCATTATTAGTATTGGTTTTAATGATATTGGAGAAAAATGTACTAAAGGTACTATATTACCAGTAACTCCTAGTATCTGGTACTCATCCTAATGTTTACCTTGTGTCCCCTTCTCTGCAGCTTCATCCAGGAGATAGAGATCAACATGGGCCCCAGCCAGGCTAAGCAGTGCCAACTGCGCACCTTCCTCACCTACTACATCAATGACCTCTTCCTCAACCAGGTCAGTCAGCCAACAGCAGAGGATCATAACCTTGTATCATATTGATCCAGGCCTGGAAGAGGCCATGCTTAGAGGAGTTGGAGATGGAGTAAGACTGGAGAACCTGAAGATGTGAAGAAGTTGTTTTATATGTCAGGCTGGTTCAGCTGTATGGAGCAATTATTACATCTCTGTGAAAATCACAGGACGTGGAAGTGAAACTGATTCTATCACATCATGCGTCCTTCAACACAGTTCACACGCGTGATCATGTCAACTGTGAATATATTTCATGTAATGTGAATCTTGGGTCCCATCATATTATTAAGCAATCCAACACTATGTAAATATGTAGTCTGTCATGTTATGAGACAGTACAAGGACACTGTTCTGTACTGCCATACCCAATGCCCGCATGGTAAGGTGAACCCTGGCTCTGGGCTGACCCGCCAGGTGCGGACGGAGATCAACAAGGACATCGAGTCGGTGAGCAAGACGGCCGACCCACTGAAGATCCTCGCCAACGCTGACACCATGAAGCTGCTGGGGGTCCAGAGGCCACTGCTGCAGGTAAGACACAGCGCCAGACTCCTAAAAGTGGAGCAGCGCCCCCAGCTCATAGCATGCTGGGCCACCATCACAATGTGTGAAATGTCTTCTGGCCGACTCTTCAGGTACTAGACATATTTTTTTGTAATCATTTTTTATTTATTTATGGCTATATTACTGTTCAGGCTTCCCCAGCCTACACTCTCACAGGGAGTCAGGTCGGAGTGGAAGTAGCCTGGATATTAGTTTGACGTAAGCTTGTAACTGAAAACCGCCAGTACCAACCAACGCATGCAATAGCATTTGTTTAACCTATAGAGGGCGATTTGAGTCCAAATTGACATGATCGCTTTATTGTCTTATCGCACAACTTCAGGTCAAGGTTTGGACTGGGATTTATCCACCACTACAGCATGTTTCATCTAAAATAAGTGTTTCTTGGCTTGGCTTTTTCCTGAACACCTGTCACCCAAATATCTTGTTAGGCGAGTGTTGAAAGGCAGGGAGGTAATCAGGTGTTCCAGTCCCACTGGACCGTTTATGAAGCAGGATGTATGTGTGAATGATGCGCTGGTGAGATGTGTCTTGGAACCCCGTGATTAACAGGAGACTGGGGATAGCAACTTTAATTAATCTTGGAGGAAAAAAAAGGATTTAATGAAACTGAGCATACAGAGAATACAGACGGATCATTCTTTGGGGGGGGGGGGGGTAGCAACAAGGCTGTAAATTATTCTGCAATATGAAACACAAAAATAGGATTAAATTGCTCCAGTGTCGTTGGCCCTTATTGCTTGATTAGGGTTTGATTCCTCAGGGGAGTTCTTTGCGTGCAGGGACATAGGTACCCTACCTATTCATGCTACCGTAGCACAATGTTTCTCAAATAGGGATACTCGACAAACAGGAGAATGTCCACATCTAAAACAGACACACTGAAAGGTTGTCAGGGAGGAATATGTTGGTTGCATATAAATGTTTTAATGGATTCATTAATAAACGGTGTAAAGCTCTGAGCCCTCTCTAGCGTTGTCCTTTTCGGGGGGGAATAATTAGCTTGCAGCTGCATTAAGCCACCTCACCCAAAGCGGGAAGGTCGTGTTGTTAAGTTTTTATAAGAGAGAACCTCCCGACATTCCGTTCATCCCAGGAAGTTATGTGATTTGTGCTGGGGGTAGAGGGGTACCTGGCTGATTGCATATCTTCCAGGCAGTACATAAGTAAACCCAGTTTAGAACCCCTGCCTGAGCAAACCGGAGCAGAACAGCAGAGGTGTCAGGCTCACATACCCACGGCCTCTGCTGCTGCTGCAGTGCATGCACGCTACATGTGACATGTACAGAGACCAGCCGCCAAACTGAGGTACAGGAGCACCGGAGACAGGAAGGGAGTTGGCAGCCGGGGCAAATCGTCCCTCCACTTCAGCTGTCAGCCTCCAGAGTGTCTGCGTGCGTGGTGGAGAGCCGCCACTCCTGTCTCCCAATAGCGTAAAAAGCAGCAATTGTCAAACTCCTTTTCAGATTCAATGAAGTGTTATTCTTTCAGGGGTTTTTTGCCATACAAATGCGTATGTGTGAAACGGCCTATTTGTGAGGCGTGTGTTTGTGTGAGCCTCTGTATGCATAGTCTCTGCTGATCTCACCACCTCTTCCCTTGCGTGGAGAAACAGGCTGTGCTTGTCATTAAACTCAGAGAGAGCGACGGTGCTTGTCAGTTAATTTCAGAGAGAGAGAGAGAGAGAGAGAGTGCGTTCCTCAGCGTTACCACGACGTTGGCCTCTTATCAAGCAGGAATGCAACATCTTGCTAATTACCCTGCAGAATCTAATGAGTGTTTCTGAGGATAGTGGGGTGCACGATAAAACGCTTCCCTCGGTAAAGGCTCCTTACCTTTTATCATTATTTTAATTCGGGTCCATCCAAACGTTCCTCCTGTCCATCGTAAGGAGTGCATACGATGAGCGTGTTTTCTGTGCACACAGGTTTGCATGCTGGGTAGAAGCCTCCAGAATGTCTCAAGGGGAATCTCCTCTGATCTCAGAAGTGTACATTTAGGTAGTGAGGAAACCACTGGGAATGAGTTGTGTTTTGGAGTGTAGTAGTGCTTTCCCTATATGTCAACATTTAATAGGCGTGAGTTTGGAGCTTTGTCCCCATATAGGTCTGCACAACTGTGTGTGTGTTGTGTACACTTACAAAGACACTTAAGAGTCAATCATGCTAACTCATACAAGTGTCTTATAAAGTGGCACACTTTAGAGACACTGATGGAGACACACACGCACACACGCGCACAGACCACTGGCATCGAAAGCATTACAGTTTGGTTGGGGAGAAAGTCTGGCTTCCATTTCGCCACAGCCCATTAAACACACGCAGTCACACACCTCGGCCGCCATCACATAGGGGAAGCCGCGGGGGGGACACATTTAGCGAGGCACCGGCCCTCCGCAGTCCACCGCAGCACACATTAACAGGTGTAGTGTGGTGGGTCCGGCTGGGGAGGGGACATTAGCCGAATGGGCCTCCATCAGGCAGGCCTCGTAGGGCCCAGTGGGAGGCCTTCACACACACTTAGAGGAGAGTATAGAGTGCAGGGACAGTGTACACACAAACACACACTTATAGAGGGGTGTAACAGTGTACACACAAACACACAGACACACTTATAGAGGGGCGGAACAGTGTACACACAACCACACACACAAACACACACTTATAGAGGGGCAGAACAGTGTACACACAAACACACACTTAAAGAGGGGCAGAACAGTGTACACACAAACAACACACAAACACACATGTTATAGAGTGTAGGAACAGTGTCCAGACAAACAACACAATCTCAGACACACCCACATATACCCACGTTATAGAGTGTAGGAACAGTGTACAGACAAACGACACACATGCACAGGCACACAAGGAAAGATAGTATCGCTCAATTTACCTTTTTGAGGTGTACTTCATTAGGGCTGAGAGCTAACGACTAGTTAAGTCGATTAATCTTCACAATCATTCTCCCAGTTTAATCGATTTGTCCATTTAGGCTATAAAATGTCAAATAACAGTAAATGATTCATATTGATCATAATGATCCCTGAACCTAATATCTGAAGTGTTGAAGCATTAAAGTCGGGGGGGGGGGGGGGGGGGGGGGGGGGCGTTGTCCCCGGGGTTAAGAGCCACACCAACCACTAGCTGGTTTAGACTAGTACCGTCGTTGTGTATGAGCGTTATAGTGAGAAATCAGATACTAAAAACTGTTCATAGATTGAAATGATATAAAAAGTTCATCAATGGTTTGTTGCAGCCCTATTCTTTGTTGCAAATATGAAACATTGCAGAACATTTGGGCATAGGTTTTGAAGGATCTTGGCAAAAGCAGTTTTTGAACGGGTTCAGTGTTATTCAATGCCTCTCCTGTTGGCGTTTGTCTCTGAGGTGGGGTGTGATTATGGTAAATGCCCTATCTCGCCCCTGGCTTTGTCGCTGATAATATTCAACCCACACATGCACTTACTCAACAGACAAAAGTTAATAACTATGACAACGATGCAAGACTGACTGCCTATCAGTGGGGAGCAGCAGGTTACCAAGAAGGACATTTCAATGTACACAAACACATATATATGCTAATAATATTATAAATATGAGCACGGTCCAGTTTGTGAGGAGATAAGGGCCGAGTTGGGGGGTGGAAAGGTTGATGCCGTCCTTGGTTTGAAATCACATGCGTCTGATGGTCACCAGCTATCTACAGAGCTAGCTTGCCATTTAGGTTTCCTTTTTGTCGTGTTTCATTGTTTTTCTGTTGCTTATTTATTTATTCTCCTTTCATTTATTTATCTGGTGCCTCTGACCGTCTCTCTCCAATTTATTCACCCGGTTGTTGTTTTTGTGTTTCTCCATCCTTTTTCTCCCCATGTGTATTAGCTTACTTTGTTTTGCTTTCCCATTTGATTCCTCTCTCTGTATCTCTCCATCTCCCTCCCTCCCTCTCTCCCTCTCTCTCTCTCTCTCTCTCTCTCTCTCTCTCTCTCTCTCTCTCTCTCTCTCTGTTGTTAGCCATGGCGGTGTGATGCTATCTGCCCGCTGTTGCTGCTGCCCTGATTGATTCATTTAATTAGAATTGGGGGTGGGGGGGGGGTGGAGAGGGGAGAGAGAGAGAGGGTGGGCGGAGAGGGGGGGCGAGTGTGGTCACTCCGCTGTATAGCTGAGGAGATTGGCTCCATTAATCTTGGTAGAAACCTCTGCCCCCCCATCCCCCCCTCACAACACAAACACACACCTTCACATATATCACCACACACACACACACACACACACATCACCACACACACACCTACACATACATCACCACACACACACACCTTCACATACATCACCACGCACACATCTACAAATATATCCCCACAAACAAAGGCACACATGCATGGCCGAATACACTTACATGCACACAAATTCCTTAACTTACATTCCCCACACACATATGAAGGCACACACACACCTTAACATACAGCCCCATAACCCTTAGCATACATTCCCTACACAAACACACACACACCTCTCCTGGTTTTGTCACCTGCGAGATTGAAAATGACTTTCTGTTCAATTAACCTAAAACACGGCAGTAAACCACCTGCTAATGCAGTGTGTGTGTGTGTGTGTGTGTGTGTGTGTAGTGTGTGTGCCTCCATGCTTCCCCACTGTGTTCCTGTGTGTTCAGCACACAGCCAAGATGAGTACAGAGCCATAATTACATTAAGCTTCATTCCCTCACATTGGCTCTCTGCTCTGCTGCTAAGGAGCTTTCATCTGGGCCATCCCAACAGTGCACACTAACAAGTGGTGTGTGTGTGTGTGAGTGATTATTTGTGAGTGCATGCCTCTGCTGATGTTTTTGTGTACCCACACACACCTTCTTTGTCATGATGGGCTTGTGTTTTCTTGACAATGTCTGCTAATGACTCTGACCTTCCACCGCCTCCCGATTGACATGTAGGGGGGGTGAGGTCGGGCGTTTGCGCGGTGACATATTTACACATTACACATTCACAATCTTGTTACACAAACACCTATGCACACAGACACATAAACAAGCATAATGACACTGACCTTTATCAGGTGGTGCTGCAGTTAGAAGGTGTGTGTGTGTGTGGTGTGTGTGTGTGTGTGTGTGTGTGTGTGTGTGTGTGTGTGTGTGTGTGTGTGTGTGTGTGTCTTCAATCTTGTTTGCGGGGGGTCTGATCACATTTTGTTGATTGGCTTCCTGTTGTGTGTGACACACACTACACAAACACGCAACACACCCATGAACACACACACACACACAAAGTGTATACACACACAAATATAAACACACACACACACGCTGTACACACACAGTATTTGTGTGTGGCAGCGAGGCTTTCACATCTCTTTATTATGGATCTTCTCAGCAGCATCCAACTTATAGCAGCTAGTGTTTTCACCATACTGGATTCTCTTACTTCGAATACCTTAAAAAAATACAGATATTCAATACCATTTTCGACACCACTATGAAAAATGTACACAACATTGAGGGTGAACAATTTTGGATTTTTATTAAAGGATAAATACAACAAGGCTATACTGCGATGTGGGCACTGTCGCGCTGGGTGTGTCCGTGAACTCGCTGTCGGAGAGGAGAGAGAGCGTGACGGTTCAGCTGGTACTGGTGGATCCATACTGAGGAACATTAGTATGGAATCCCTTTGAAATAGTCGGTATCGAAAAGGAGATATTTTACAACAACCGTAACTGCACCTGTTACAACTTAAAGCTGCAAGTGTGATCCCTTCTCACTCATTCACTGGTTCACTCGCTCACTGGTTCACTCAATCACTCGTTAGCTTATTCACAAGCACGCTCACTCACTCGCCCACATACTCACTTATTCAGTCACCAACTCACTGATTCACTCACTCAACCACTCACTCCCCACTCACTCGTTCACTTGCCCACTTGCCCAGTCATCCACTCACCCATTTACCCACCTCACGAATATCATTCAACATTTACCTTGTTTTTTCCCCTCCATGGTCTCGATAGAGGAATGTGGGAGTTCATTCTGTGTGTCTGAATGTGGGAAATCATTCTGGCACACTGGTGTACAAGTGTACAGGTTTATTCAAATGATTCTCCATCACTCATCGGTGTTCACATTTAGAATTACCATAGAAAGTAAATACTGTAAACGGCAAATACCCAGGATCTAGCTTTCAAAAGCATTTAGCCTTGCCGTATTTAACCAATGGCAGGGCTGTCACAGGAAACACACTGATATTGTCTAGGTGAATTGAATGGGAATTTGAGTATTTCAAATGAATATACAGAACACGGCTGCATAACGGCTGCATCTGGCGCCCAGACGGACCACCACTGTGGCCGTTTTCCCCGTTCGGTTTGAACCAGATTTATTCCTCAGTCACGTCCACAGCAGCACCCGATTTAATTCAGGAGAAATAGGCCTCATCACACCAAGAGAGAGGGGAGGAAAAACCATGAATGCCATTCCAATTAGCCCAAATGTTTCCCGTATCCCTTTTATCCGGCATAAAGAGAATTGTGTTTAAGCAGCCGTCGACAATTTAACAACTGTTTAGCCTATCAAGGGATTTGGCTACCTCATAAAACTGTCACAATTACTCAGGGCGCACAATGGTGATATTTGTGTTCGCTTTAAATAACCCCAGGTGGAGCAGAGTGATTCCATTGGTTATAGCGGCTATTCTTGTTCACTAAGCGCCTTCAACAGAGAATTATTCATCACTTTTAGCATATGTCATTTTAATAGATTGAACGCCCATTGATTTTCCATTGGGGTTTCAACTGGCGGTTGTAC
>NW_028177273.1:0-9844 GCF_964030765.1 Micromesistius poutassou
AGTGCCAATCACAATCGCTAGGTTAACTCATTCCCTTTATACATGTGAGAAGGTGAAAATCCCTTCTCACTGTCTCTCCCCTCACATCATATTTAATGTGGTATTTGGACTTCCGGAGCACTAGGGGGCAGAAGGTTAACCCAGCCTTGGCCAGGGAAGTTTGTTGTTGTTATTGGTATGGCCCAATCAGTCCACCTGGGACTGATTGTTTTATTTAAGGGGAGTCTCATTTTGTGGCTGGGGGGAAGGTGCTGGCTTGCTGAGAGGCCAATACTAGAGCACATGTTGTATTTTGTTAGGCTATGCTACATTATGCTGATTGCTGCTGATTGATGCAACCAGTCGTTTCTTTTTGGAACATTGCTTTATTTTTGTAACTAATGGATTTATTTTTGTTCATTTATTTCTGGACCTTGGTTTTGGAGTAAATAAAACCACACTCTCAAACCTGGCTGTCGTCTTCCACTTTTCTTTGCCATCATCCAGCCGCTCACGGGCCGCCTTTCACAATACAACAAAGATAGCTAAGATAATATGCTACACAATGCTATTTTTAGTCCACGTTCACTGGGAACACGAGGAGGGGAGATATACAGATGCTCAACAGAGGTAGAGAAGTGGCAGTTTGAAGAGGCAGTTGACCAGATTTCCGAGGCTGAAGTGGGCGGAAGAAACGTGAGGAAACTGGTATTCACACTGGAGAACAACGCTCCACCGGCCTCTCCACTACAACCACAATCTCCAAAGTGTATGAATTAGTCCGTGGCTCCTGAACAACCCCTCCTATGGGCCAGCAAACCGGGACAATGGGTTCCCCCACCAAGTGTTTGAAGGGCCTCAATCTTCCCACAAAAGGGCCCCTCCGTAGCCAAGCAATGCTTTCATGATGGCAGCTTGAGTTGTCACGGAGACCACCTTTGAGCGGTCAGCGAGGGTTCAAGTGCGTTCCTTTGTGTTTGAAGGAGGGGGTCTTGGGAAACATCTGGTGGTATGTGTGTGAACATTGGAAAAGAGGGGGTTAAAGAAATGAAAATAAAACATACCATAACAAAAAGATAATGGCCGAGGGATTTAACGGTCGGAAGTGGAGCCCTAAAACACACACACAACACATTAACACAAAGTAATGCAAGTACATCTAGATTGTGTGGTTTGAAAATAATCCCCTGGCTTTTTCAAGCGTTGATGTCGGTTGGACGACATATGGAGTACGAGGGATCATTTACACACGCGTGTAAAAACCGGCACGCAGGCCTTTAACACAGCCAGCTCTGGGGGAGAGAAAAGGGCTCTCTCTTTCTCTCTCTCTCTCTCCCCCTCTCTCTCTCTCTCTCTCTCCATTAAACTCTGGGCTTGTATAGTGTGAACTAACTGGACAGGCTGCTTGTTCCAGGGCCGAGGCTGTGATCACTGTGAGTCTGCCACGCAAGGGTGTGTGTGTGTGTGTGTGTGTGTGTGTGTGTGTGTGTGTGTGTGTGTGTGTGTGTGTGTGTGTGTGTGTGTGTGTGTGTGTGTGTGTGTGTGTGTGTGTGTGTGTGTGTGTGTGTGGGAGCTGGTAAACCTCCATTACAGGGAAGACAAGTGCCCGCCTCAAACACCATAGGAGCCACAAAATGGCTGCCGTCCAGATGCCAGTTGGTGCTTGCGGTTTATGGGGTCCAGGTCTTAACTTTAGCATCGTAAACTAAACACATCAGAGATCTTCGATTTTCTGTGGTTTTACTGTTTGGCTGTGGTTTGGGTTGTTGTTTTTGGACTGACAACAAAGAATACACCAATACACTTTTATGAAAACCATGGAGTGAACGAGAGTAAGTATGAAAGAACAAAGTGAACAAACAGATGAAGAGGAATGAGCAGTCGAAGGAATAAACAAAAGACAAAAGAAGAGAAAAACCCAAACAAGACAAAGAAACCACCAGAGGCTAAAGTGGTGTTGTACGCGGGGAAGTGTTTTTAGAAGGGGCCAGATTTCAGGACCTTGTTAGGAAGGCTGTAATTGGTTGTCCCGGTCGATGGTCAGCCACCAATGAGAGCACTATCAGCCGTGATCTGGCGGACACCTGAGAAGGGCTCTGCAGCAGATTCATCGCAGCTTTTTAGCGATTTTTAGCGGTTGCTTTGATCTAATGTGACTCAAGTGAATTCCGATGAAAGACATTAAGGAGCATGTAGGCAGTTGTGCCTCTTGCTCGAGGATGCCTTGCCATAGGTTGTGGACAGGGGAAATCGCACCTACAGCCTGTGGGGTTGGAGTGGAACACCCTGATCACGACACCATCCTGCGACATGAAGAATGTGTTTTACATATCGTCAGCCTCATACCATATTTGCCGTGGAGTTTAAGGTTCATCTTGTATTTAGTGTCAAAAATGCCTAAGACAAATAGACGACTTAGGCAGATAGTGATTATGGAATGTAAAAAGCACTCTGATTGGCTTAGGATATAGCCAATGAGGCACAGTGAATCAGCAGCGTTAGCAGCGTCGGCTGTCGGGCTGCTTTACTGAGATGAACTTGGTAAAAAAGGGTTACAAAAAATTCTTTGAGGCTCAGGCTGGTGAAATGAAAGCCATTCTTCTTCCAGGCGTCGGTCGCACACACATTTCACCGGTGATTAAACGCTAAGTGTGTGGACCTTGGCTAGTGAACCAGCCGGCCTGAACCACTGCTCGATAACTGCTTATCGATCTCCATGGAGAGACAGAGCGCCCGTGGTGGAAACCTGGCCGACTGCGAAAGGTAGTGGGCAGAGAACAACGCTCCCGGACACCATCGCCCCACCTGCTTTGCTCGAGGCCCATGGACAGGAGTACACTCTGAACAACTGCAAACTATCTTATTATTAAGCGTGGTATGGAACCGCAGCCGGACTGGTGAAAATAGATTTATTTTGTCTCTGTGTTTATGTATACAGTGCTGATATTGCCCTTTTATTATTTCCGATTTTGTGTTCATCTTTCCTTTCATCTTGTTTGAACACCTGGATTTCCCTGCTGGCGTGAAGTTTTTCCATATCAGATCCGAGTTCAAATAGTATTCACATGTATATTTAAAAAATATATTTAAAGGTATGGCTGCTAGGCGAACGAACGCCAGGAGATATTTATACAAAAAGCAGAGCACATTTCCTATTAATATTCCATGAGGAAAGGCAGGCCACCAACCCACAAACAACAACTATACGGAGATAAAGTTAATC
Source organism: Micromesistius poutassou (assembly GCF_964030765.1). Lineage (NCBI taxonomy): Eukaryota > Metazoa > Chordata > Actinopteri > Gadiformes > Gadidae > Micromesistius > Micromesistius poutassou. Next base: position 3,203 of record NW_028177273.1, read on the forward strand.
TAGCGCAGCCCAGAATAAACAACGGCATCAGACAGAGCCTAGCCTCCTGCAGTCATAAAGTATTCACGGGATAACGTCTACGTGGGAATTAGGTTAGCGTTTATTAAAAAAGTATCATATAAGAGTCATCAACTTTTATTTCCACGGTGATCCGGGGGCGGAGGTGGTCGGGTGATTAAAAACATATTAAAAGGTTTATTGATTCACGGCAGGAGGTCTCTAGTCTGCGACTAGACACACTAACCCTAAACACCTAGATTCCCCGGGGTGAGGCTCACACACCTGTACACACACTTCAAACAGACGCATGGAAAGACAATACGCGCAGTCACACACACATACAGACACACATACACACACACACCGACACGTCAAGTGCCACACACACACACACACACACACACACACACACACACACACACATAATGTATGCACATGGGTGGCTGCATCTGCACCTGATCTAAAGGAGGAGGAGGGAGGGGGGGTATAATGTCAACTATATATAGAGGTACGTATCCTGTTACATTCCAATGCCAAGCTAAAAAGTCAGCCTCCTTCTGTACCGGGAAAAGAGCTTCAAATGTCACTAAAGAGGAAGCATTTCTCAAAGTACGCTGTCACACACACCATAAGTGTACTTAAGCACACGTCGATGTAAGAGAGTGTATGTGTGGCAAGTGTGGGTTGAGTGTGTGTGTGTGTGTGTGTGTGTGTTTGCATAAGAGCATTCATGACTTGACCTGCAAATGTCATGTGGCAATGCATAAAACAAGAATAAATGCCATCACGTACACACACACACACACACACACACACACACACACACACACACACACACACACACACACACACACACACACACACACACACACACACACACACACACACACACACACACACACACACACACGTACATGTGCTAATGCTTCAGGTTCCCTGGCAGCAGATAGTGTCCCAGCGTGAGGGCACTGAGATTGTACCAGAGAAGTACTCAAAGAGACTTATTCAATAATAGAAAGACATTACAAGTTCAGCTCACACCACCACCACTGCTGCCTCCTCCTCCTCCTCCACCACCTCCTCCTCCTCCTCCACCACCTCCACCTCCTCCATCACCATCACCACCACCTCCTCCTCCTCCTCCTCCATCACCATCACCTCCTCCTCCTCCACCACCACCTCCTCCTCATCTGCAGAGACCAAACAAGCCATCAAAGATGGCCTACAGACTGCATTATTCAACCAGTAACTAAAACAGCGCAGTAGCCAGGCCACACTGGGACACAGAGATGGAGGGAGGGAGGGAGGGAGGGAGAGAATATGAGAGAGGTTAAGACAAAGATAGACACAAGTGTGGAGGACCTGTTCATAAATAGTGTGAGACTTTTATTTTAGTTCACAGGGGAGTACTGAAAGGGCAAACAAGAGTGGGACTTTTATTTTGAAGAAGCTTTAAACTCTGGCTCACCTCTTGGTGCTTCTCATCGCTGGTCTTACGTTATTAAAGCAGGGATGAGAGGAGGATTCCCGATTCCCGGGCTAGATCACTCCCAGACCGGGTTCTACTCGACTTCACCAGCACATTCTGGATTCTTTGACTTCTTGTGAGCTCAAGCGCGTCCTGCACCATCTGTTTTATTCATTTCATCTTTCTGCAACCCCTAGTTAACGGCAGCTAAGTGGCGGTGTGTGAGGTCACGCCGACGCCCACAGGGGGCTGAGCGATACTGTAGCGGGTTGCATGTTTGACACCCGGCCAAAAGGTTCTGGGATTGGAACACTTAACGTCCCCTGTCTTCCCTGCAGGGCATAGTCGACCATGACAGCCCGAGTCCCCTACCTGCTCCTTAACGCCACATGGCATGAACAAAAACACTGGCTGGCTTTGGATGAAGGTGTCAAACAGTAAATAGCCTGGAAGAAAACTCCAGGTCCGGAGATTTAAAAAGAGTCCTGCCATGGTTTGCGTCCAACCGCGCACTGAGCCAGATGATTTACTCTTGTTAGCATTCGCGCCTCTGGCTTGGTGCTAATTAGCCGGAGCCTGACACGAACGCCGATGCTCCACGCAAATCGCCTTTTCATTTCTCTCTTCAAACCGGCGTTAACAAGGAGGTCTGTTTCTCTGTCTGCCTGTCTGTCCCAGGGTTCTGAAGGACAGCAGCGACGGGACTGAAGGCTTCCCTCCTGTCACCTTTTCTCATGGTTCTCTAGGGGCTGGGACCTTGGAAGTGTGGAGTGCCCATATATGGACGTGGAACCACTTCCTTTGGTGCCTGATTCATTGGCAAAACAACGGCAATGTTATCTTGTTATGAGTCAAATTGGGAATTATACAATTCTAAAGGGCTAGGGCACAATATAATAATGCACTAAAATAACTGTGATAATGATAGAATCAAAACATCAGTTTCCTTTTGAAATGTAGAAGCAGTCGTGTCAACCTGACTCACAAGGTATTTTTAGTGATTGTGTTTCATTAACCACAAATTATAAACATATTACTGCGTGAACGCAATGCAGGCCGTGTATTTGAGTGGCTATTATCAATCTGTTGTTTGTCTCATGTTTAGCCTTCGGGAGGAATGGCTGACCGTGACAACAGTTCTCTCTGTGGAGAGGAGGAGGAGGAGGAGGAGGAGGAGAGGGTTGCTCAGTCGCAAATAAGTCAACAAGATTACAACTGCTGTCCGCAAAACAAGCCTATGTTCTTCTCTCTCTCTCGATCAACCTCGATCCTAATTAGTTTCGGCCCGTCAAATGACCCTCCTCCTCGTTAACGCCCACACCCTTCCACACTGTCTCCATCCTCGCTGCCACACTCCCCCCCGCCCCCTCAGCCAAACTCCCACCAGATCTTCTGTCCAGCCTCTCCCCCCCCCCCCCCCCCACCCACCCATACTGCTCCAGGTCAAGGCGTGTCCTGGGCCTTGTGAACAGGATGTATGGATGGAGTAGGACTCTCCATCGATCCAGCGCTGGGCTGGCTGGGATCATCAACTACCAGTGACCCAGGTGAGGGGGGGAGGGAGGGAGGGAGAGGAGGGAGGGCGATGGATCGAGGGAGGGAGATAGAGGGAGATATAAAGGAAGGGATGGGAGGGAGGAACAACAAACGACGGAAGGATGAAGCAAACGACGACAAAGGAAACGGACGGATAGAGGGAGGGATGGGAGGCTGAAGGGAGGGAGGAAAAGGGAGATGAAGCAGTCAAGGAAGGAGTCAAAGAGGATGAAGGGAGCGGAGGGGAGAAGGAGAGGGAGGTGGCAGTGGGAGGCGGTGCCGGATCAGTGGGACCATTCGTCAATAGTCGCCTGCGCGACCTCGGGGAATCGATAAGAGACCAGCAGCCAATCAATCATTAGCCCCTCTGTAACTAGCCCTGCTGCAGTGGCGGAGGTGGAGGTGCAGGAGGGAGGGCGGTGGAGGAGGGAGGGCAGTGGGTGTAAGAGTTGATTAGATGGGACAAGCTGTTGTCTCCAGTCAAGAGCGTGTGTTGGTATGAATGGAGAGGCGAGCCAGCGGGGACAACGCGCTGAAGCACGACGCGGCCCAGGGACGCGAACACAGATGAAGAAAAACAATGATTTGGTTAGCGAGGGAACGCGCCGAGATAACACTCTGCGCTGCGTCGCCGTGGATACCACTCTTTGTGTGTGTGTGCGCGTGTGTGCGTGTGTGTGAGTGAACGTGTGAGTAGATGTGTTGGTGAGTGAGTGAGTGAGTGAGTGAGTGAGTGAGTGGAGCGTCTTGCTCTCTCAGTGTTAATCTTACCTCCTACTCATTGTTACTCTAATCACGGGCAACAAAGATGTTGTTCTTTCTCGATTAGAAGGTTAAAAGCTAGACTGAAAAACACTCAGTTCAGCACGAAAACAAACATAATAAATCTTCCAAACTAACGACTTTTAGTTTAAGTCAACCGACTTTATAAGTGTTGTTGTTGTTTTACTACAAATGACCAGCCTATTCAATTATTCTCATATTTCTCACTCGGTTTACGTCCTTCGAAGTCCAAGCATTCACCCCGTTAAATCAGTTGGCAAAAGCTAACCGTTAAAGGGGTTGTGTTTGGTAGCCGTAGAGATAAGGATTTAATCCATCGAATCCACAAAAGACACACACACATGAACACAACACACACACACACATACACATCTACAAATAAGTCCTTGGGCAATTATGGATAATAATTATCGAGCCAAAGCAGATAAATAAATAATGCAACGCTGTACGGCAGCAATGGAGCCAAATTAGAAAACAAGCTAAACCACAGCGGCCTGTTGCAGGGTAATTACATGAAATATCTACTAACTAATGAGGCAAACATATCCAACACTCCTAGACACAAACGCAACACACAAAAACACACCCACTCAGAACACACCCACACACAGCACACAGGCGGAACCCGCTATGCGGAAGCTTACTGCATACAAAAGAAGGAGCATTGATCTCTTTGTTTCTCTTCTCCACATAATGAATCGAAATGCAGGAATTACAATAGCCAATTAGCCTCAGAATGTAGCGATGGGTTTTTGACCGCCAAAACCTCTTCCTCATTCCCCTCCTCCCCCCCTCCTTCCTAGCCCTCATCCTCCTCCTCCTCCTCCTCCTCTAGAGATTTCCCTCCATTTAATTCCTCATCTGGAAATTGTTTACACACTCGCAGATAATGGGACAACATTAATCCCCTCATTTCTTTCACTTTTTTTTTTTCCGCATAGGAATTTGTTTATGCAAATTGGCTGGACAGGAGAAAAGAGAGAGAGAGAGGGAGAGAGAGAGAAGAGAGAGAGTAAGAGAGAAGAGAGAGAAAACGAGAGTGAGAGTGAGAGTGAGTAAGCGAGAGAGAGTTATGTTCTCAGGAGCTGGTTGGCCGATTTCATGGTTTCTTGAATGTAGGGAAACGGGGGACTTCATTATCTGGTCCTTATTACAGGGGGGGAGGGGGGGGCGGGGGGTCCCCTTTATATATCGTTAAACATACATCACTGCTTATAGCATGTCTGCTAACAGGAGCCACCGGCATGTGTAATGTGTTTTTATTATACAAATAATATTAATCATGCCAAGTCCTTTATCAACTATGGTCATTCTGAATTAGATTCAGTACAGCATGCAAACTCCATCAGCTCATCCCCATTTAATCAATCACATGTTAATCAATCACAATATTTAGGATTTAAATCTTTACCTTGTTAAACCAAATTATGCAAATACCTGGATTCTGGCTCTCAAGGATACAGAAGTTCATTTTTTTATGCATCTTTTCAATTATGTTTTATAGAACATACATTTTGAGCTTAAAACTTGGCATTTTTCTATGAGTTTACATACATACAAACATACATCCACACATACATACAGCTTCATTGATACTGCATTGCCCGAAAAAAATAAATAAAAAATAAATAAATGATTATCAGTTATTATTACGATAGATTCTTATATTTAGCAGTCCAATATTATCCAGTCATTAGTTACGCTGTCCTGTATTTTCCCTGGACCGCTGTCTCATTTCCTGTTAGTACTTTGTTTACCAAACCCATATTTGCTCCTCAATGCACTCCCAAATGTTTACATGATGCTCCAACGCAATCACTGATTGGTAAAAAGTTACACACATTGCCGCATGTTTTTTTGTTGACAATCTTAATAATTATTATCCTAACAGGACTTTTATTAGCCCACACTGTCGCGCCGCAGAAGTAGCACGTAGCATCCAGATAGCGTAGGCGCACACATGCTGAAAGTGTCAGAATGTGCTAAAGATACGGGCGCAGACACATTTCCTGTTACAGTGCTAACAGCGTCACACGTAGTCACCGCTGAAACACACTGCAGGAACATGCTGGGGCAACACACACACACACACACACACACACCAGCACGCATGCGCACACACACACACACACACACACACACACACACACACACACACACACACACACACACACACACACACACACACACACACACACACACACACACACACACACACACACACCAGTATGCATGTTGTTACGCACATACACGGCATGAAAACAAGATGTTCTAAAACACCCTCTAACACACACACACACACACATACACAAACATACCCTCACAAACACTGATATATTAACACATATACAGTATACACACACAAAAATGCACTCTTTCACAGGAGACACGCACCGACGCACGCATAACACAAAATTTGTGTTATGTGTGTGTCTGTGCGTCATAGGGCACATTCAATGTGCCCTATGACATGGACTCTTTCCGTGTGTGTGTGTGTGCGATTGTTTGCGCATGCTCGCGTGCGTGTTTGTGTGTTCACACGCGACACGTGTGTACATAAGTAATTTCCTCGATGTCCATCCAGGGGACAGCAAAGTAGTAAGCTAACACACACACAGATGTGTTGACTGACACACACACACACACACACACTGCAGATGGACCTTTGGGTAATTGCAGTACATTGATCGACACACACACACACACACACACACACACACACACACACACAGACACATACACACACACACACACACATCTGAGCAAACACAAACGCACTCACACACGCACAAACGCACACACATGCACACACACACACACACACACACACACACACACACACACACACAACACAC
>NW_028177272.1:0-10000 GCF_964030765.1 Micromesistius poutassou
GTCCCCCCTCCTGGTCCTACAGAGTCCTGGTCCTGGTCCGTCCTACAGAGTCCTGGTCCTGGTCCGTCCTACAGAGTCCTAGTCCCCCTCCTGGTCCTACAGAGTCCTGGTCCTGGTCCGTCCTACAGAGTCCTGGTCCTGGTCCGTCCTACAGAGTCCTAGTCCCCCTCCTGGTCCTACAGAGTCCTGGTCCTGGTCCGTCCTACAGAGTCCTGGTCCTGGTCCTGGTCCTACAGAGTCCTGGTCCTCCTCCTGGTCCTACAGAGTCCTGGTCCTCCTCCTGGTCCTACAGAGTCCTGGTCCTCCTCCTGGTCCTACAGAGTCCTGGTCCTCCTCCTGGTCCTACAGAGTCCTGGTCCTGGTCCTGGTCCTACAGAGTCCTGGTCCTACAGAGTCCTGGTCCTGGTCCTGGTCCTACAGAGTCCTGGTCCTGGTCCGTCCTACAGAGTCCTGGTCCTCCTCCTGGTCCTACAGAGTCCTGGTCCTCCTCCTGGTCCTACAGAGTCCTGGTCCTCCTCCTGGTCCTACAGAGTCCTGGTCCTCCTCCTGGTCCTACAGAGTCCTGGTCCTGGTCCTGGTCCGTCCTACAGAGTCCTGGTCCTGGTCCTGGTCCTGGTCCGTCCTACAGAGTCCTGGTCCTGGTCCTACAGAGTCCTAGTCCCCCTCCTGGTCCTACAGAGTCCTGGTCCTGGTCCGTCCTACAGAGTCCTGGTCCTGGTCCTGGTCCTACAGAGTCCTGGTCCTCCTCCTGGTCCTACAGAGTCCTGGTCCTCCTCCTGGTCCTACAGAGTCCTGGTCCTGGTCCTACAGAGTCCTGGTCCGTCCTACAGAGTCCTGGTCCTGGTCCTACAGAGTCCTGGTCCGTCCTACAGAGTCCTGGTCCTGGTCCGTCCTACAGAGTCCTGGTCCTGGTCCTACAGAGTCCTGGTCCTGGTCCTACAGAGTCCTGGTCCTGGTCCTACAGAGTCCTGGTCCGTCCTACAGAGTCCTGGTCCTGGTCCTGGTCCTACAGAGTCCTGGTCCTGGTCCTACAGAGTCCTGGTCCTGGTCCTGGTCCTACAGAGTCCTGGTCCTCCTCCTGGTCCTACAGAGTCCTGGTCCTCCTCCTGGTCCTACAGAGTCCTGGTCCTCCTCCTGGTCCTACAGAGTCCTGGTCCTCCTCCTGGTCCTACAGAGTCCTGGTCCTGGTCCTGGTCCTACAGAGTCCTGGTCCTACAGAGTCCTGGTCCTGGTCCTACAGAGTCCTGGTCTGGTCCTGGTCCTGGTCCTGGTCCTACAGAGTCCTGGTCCTGGTCCTGGTCTGGTCTGGTCCTGGTCCTGGTCCTGGTCCTGGTCCTACAGAGTCCTGGTCCTCCTCCTGTCCTACAGAGTCCTGGTCCTCCTCCTGTCCTACAGAGTCCTGGTCCTGGTCCTGGTCCTGGTCCTCCTCCTGTCCTACAGAGTCCTGGTCCTGGTCCTACAGAGTCCTGGTCCTGGTCCTGGTCTGGTCTGGTCCTGGTCCTGGTCCTGGTCCTGGTCCTACAGAGTCCTGGTCCTCCTCCTGGTCCTACAGAGTCCTGGTCCTCCTCCTGGTCCTACAGAGTCCTGGTCCTCCTCCTGGTCCTACAGAGTCCTGGTCCTCCTCCTGGTCCTACAGAGTCCTGGTCCTCCTCCTGGTCCTACAGAGTCCTGGTCCTCCTCCTGGTCCTGGTCCTGGTCCTGGTCCTACAGAGTCCTGGTCCTGGTCCTGGTCCTGGTCCTACAGAGTCCTGGTCCTGGTCCTGGTCCTGGTCCTACAGAGTCCTGGTCCTGGTCCTGGTCCTGGTCCTGGTCCTACAGAGTCCTGGTCCTGGTCCTACAGAGTCCTGGTCCTGGTCCTGGTCCTACAGAGTCCTCCTCCTGGTCCTACAGAGTCCTGGTCCTGGTCCTACAGAGTCCTGGTCCTGGTCCTACAGAGTCCTGGTCCTGGTCCTACAGAGTCCTGGTCCTGGTCCTACAGAGTCCTGGTCCTGGTCCTACAGAGTCCTGGTCCTGGTCCTACAGAGTCCTGGTCCTGGTCCTACAGAGTCCTGGTCCTGGTCCTGGTGCGTCCGGGGACCAGCAGCAGTCTGATCAGTTCAGTGTGTGATCAACTCCTACCTCCTAATATATATAATATAATATAATATAATATAATATATTCTATATATATATATATATATATATATTCTATATATAGACGGTAATAACGTTGAGGTGTGACACAAAGACGCGCTGCGACGGATAACGTTTATTTCAGGACCATCACCCCATAAATACAAAAGTAACAAGGAACCACAGAAGAAGAAGAAGCAGAATGAAGGACATCACAAATAAACTCACAAAGGCTTTACAGTCAGAGGATCAGAACCTTCTGGAGCCACCTGACCCCTCCACACCACCGACCGGCCTGTCACTGGGCAGGGGGCGTAGCCATGGAGACGTCGTCCCCTCCCACCACAACCACCTCATCATCATCATCATCATACTATCATACTAGTACACCGCAACAATGAGTACTAGTACACCAACAATACTAGTACTAGTACCTCCTCATGTACAGGGAGTCAACCAGCACGCTGGAGGAGGAGTATATACACATTACATTACATTACATTATATATATATATATACACATACTATATTTACATTATAATGTATATATATTATATATATACATTATAATATATATACATTACATTATATATATATATATATATATATACATAATATATTTAATTATAATGTATATCTATAATATATATACATTATTATATAATGTATATATATATATTATATATATATATATTATAATATATATATATATACATTATAATATTATAATATATATACATGTTCCCCCTACAGACTGCAGTCGGGTGGTGTCGTCGGGTGGTGTCTGTCTGACGGGTGGTGTCTGTCTGACGGGTGGTGTCAGACGGGTGGTGTCAGACGGGTGGTGTCTGTCTGTCGGGTGGTGTCTGTCTGACGGGTGGTGTCTGTCTGTCGAGTGGTGTCTGTCTGTCGGGTGGTGTCTGTCTGTCGGTTGGTGTCTGTCAGACGGGTGGTGTCTGTTGGGTGGTGTCTGTCTGTTGGTTGGTGTCTGTCTGACGGGTGGTGTCTGTCGGGTGGTGTCTGTCTGACGGGTGGTGTCTGTCTGTCGGGTGGTGTCTGTCTGTCGGGTGGTGTCTGTCTGTCGGGTGGTGTCTGTCAGATGGGTGGTGTCAGACGGGTGGTGTCTGACGGGTGGTGTCTGTCAGATGGGTGGTGTCTGTCTGTTGGGTGGTGTCTGTCTGACGGGTGGTGTCTGTCTGTCGGGTGGTGTCTGTCTGTCGGGTGGAGTCTGTCTGTCGGGTGGAGTCTGTTTGACGGGTGGAGTCAGACGGGTGGTGTCTGTCTGTCGGGTGGTGTCTGTCTGTCGGGTGGAGTCAGACGGGTGGTGTCAGACGGGTGGTGTCTGTCTGTCGGGTGGTGTCTGTCAGATGGGTGGTGTCTGTCTGTCGGGTGGTGTCTGTCTGTCGGGTGGAGTCAGACGGGTGGTGTCTGTCTGACGGGTGGTGTCTGTCTGTCGGGTGGAGTCAGACGGGTGGTGTCTGTCGGGTGGAGTCAGACGGGTGGTGTCTGTCGGGTGGAGTCAGACGGGTGGTGTCTGTCGGGTGGAGTCAGACGGGTGGTGTCTGTCGGGTGGAGTCAGACGGGTGGTGTCTGTCGGGTGGAGTCAGACGGGTGGTGTCGTCGGGTGTTCAGTGGGTCTGCAGCAGCGCCCCCAGGGTCTGGAGGGTGGTGTTGAGGGCGGAGGGCAGCTCAGGCACGTCCCGGGCCACCCGCTGGATGGGCGGGGCGTGGACCCCCTCCAGGGTGTCCAGGATCCCTGAGGGCAGAGGGCACATGTGACCACGGGGGCCAATCACAGGCTCCGCTGGCAGAGACTCTGGGGCCTGTTGATTGGTCGAGGAACGGCCAATGAAGTGGCCCTTTTAGAGCCGGGCTCTGAACCCAGAGCAACGACCGGGCTGCTACCTTCAGCCTCGCCAGCCTCAAAACTAAACCCATCCCGCCGTTTGTGGGCCCCGCCCCGTCCTAACGAGGCCCCGTCCTAACGAGGCCCGTCCCGTCCTAACGAGGCCCCGTCCCAACGAGGCCCCGTCCCAACGAGGCCCCCTCCTAACGAGGCCCCGTCCCGTCCTAACGAGGTCCCGTCCTAACGAGGTCCCGTCCTAACGAGGCCCCGTCCCGTCCTAACGAGGTCCCGTCCTAACGAGGCCCCGTCCTAACGAGGCCCCGTCCTAACGAGGCCCCGTCCCAACGAGGCCCCGCCCCGTCCTAACGAGGCCCCGTCCTAACGAGGCCCCGTCCTAACGAGGCCCCGTCCCAACGAGGCCCCGTCCTAACGAGGCCCCGTCCCAACGAGGCCCCGTCCTAACGAGGCCCCGTCCCAACGAGGCCCCGCCCCGTCCTAACGAGGCCCCGTCCTAACGAGGTCCCGTCCTAACGAGGCCCCGTCCTAACGAGGCCCCGTCTTAACGACGAGGCCCCGTCCCGACGAGGCCCCGTCCCGACGAGGCCCCGTCCCGACGAGGCCCCGTCCCGACGAGGCCCCGTCCTAACGAGGCCCCGTCCTAACGAGGCCCCGTCTTAACGAGGCCCCGTCCTAACGAGGTCCCGTCCTGACGAGGCCCCGTCCCGACGAGGCCCCGTCCCAACGAGGCCCCGTCCTAACGAGGCCCCGTCCTAACGAGGCCCTGTCCTAACGGGGCCCCGTCCTAACGAGGCCCCGCCCCGTCCTAACGAGGTCCCGTCCCTAACGAGGCCCCGTCCTAACGAGGTCCCGTCCTAACGAGGCCCCGTCCTAACGAGGCCCCCCCATTAGTCTTAATCGTATCACTTCCTCTGCAGACCTGCAGATAGACTTTAATGTTGGATGAGGTGCTGACTGTGTGTTGGTTCTCCAGATGGGTGGAGGTGTGTTGGCTGGGTGGAGGTGTCTGGGTGGAGGTGTTGTCTGGGTGGAGGTGTGTTAGCTGGGTGGAGGTGTTGTCTGGGTGGAGGTGTGTTGTCTGGGTGGAGGTGTGTTAGCTGGGTGGAGGTGTGTTGTCTGGGTGGAGGTGTTGTCTGGGTGGAGGTGTGTTAGCTGGGTGGAGGTGTGTTGTCTGGGTGGAGGTGTTGTCTGGGTGGAGGTGTGTTAGCTGGGTGGAGGTGTGTGGGTGGAGGTGTGTTGTCTGGGTGGAGGTGTGTTGGTGGAGGTGTGTGGGTGGAGGTGTGTTGGTGGAGGTGTGTTGGCTGGGTGGAGGTGTCTGGGTGGAGGTGTGCTGTCTGGGTGGAGGTGTGTTAGCTGGGTGGAGGTGTGTGGGTGGAGGTGTGTGGGTGGAGGTGTGTTAGCTGGGTGGAGGTGTGTGGGTGGAGGTGTGCTGGCTGGGTGGAGGTGTGTTAGCTGGGTAGAGGTGTGTTAGCTGGGTGGAGGTGTGTGGGTGGAGGTGTGTTGTCTGGGTGGAGGTGTCTGGGTGGAGGTGTGTTAGCTGGGTGGAGGTGTGTGGGTGGAGGTGTGTTGTCTGGGTGGAGGTGTGTGGGTGGAGGTGTGTTGTCTGGGTGGAGGTGTGTTGGTGGAGGTGTGTTGGCTGGGTGGAGGTGTGTGGGTGGAGGTGTGTTAGCTGGGTGGAGGTGGAGGTGTGTTAGCTGGGTGGAGGTGTGTTGGTGGAGGTGTGTTGGCTGGGTGGAGGTGTGTGGGTGGAGGTGTGTTAGCTGGGTGGAGGTGTGTTCCAGATGGGTGGAGGTGACGGAGGACTCACCCTCCACCAGCTTGTGGTAGGTGAAGTGCAGGTAGAGGAGGGACAGCATGTGGAGGGCGGCCAGCGAGCCGCAGAGGAGGAGCCGAGGGGTCTGGCCCACGGTGCGCGACAGCAGCACCGCCACCTGGTGGACGTTGTTGTTATTACACTCTTTATTATTATATTATATACACTCTTTATTCTATAGAACAATCTGGTCATTTGATTCATCATTATTATTATGTTATATACACTTTATTCTATAGAACAATCTGGTCATTTGATTCATCATTATTATTATATTATATACACTCTTTATTCTATAGAACAATCTGGTGAGTTCAGCATCTTCATTTCCTTTATTGTGATAGTCATATTTTGTATACATTTGTAACCTCATTTAATTTCTCGTTCACTGTATACAGTATATATAGTATATATACTGTATACAGTATATATATAGTATATATACTGTATATAGTGTACTTTAAAATACCCCAAATTTGAGTGAACATACGACGTTCCCTACATGTTACTCCCGTGTACCACAATGACTTTTACTGACGCAAATGACGTTCAGAAATGTTCAGCGTAGTGTCCGAATTCTCGTTTGTTCGTACCCTATATAGTTCACTATATCATAAACACTATATAGTTCACTATATCATAAACACTATATAGTTCACTGTATCATAGACACTATATAGTTCACTATATCATAAACACTATATAGTTCACTATATCATAAACACTATATAGTTCACTATATCATAAACACTATATAGTTCACTGTATCATAGACACTATATAGTTCACTATATCATAAACACTATATAGTTCACTATATCATAAACACTATATAGTTCACTATATCATAGACACTATAGTTCACTATATCATAGACACTATATAGTTCACTATATCATAAACACTATATAGTTCACTATATCATAAACACTATATAGTTCACTGTATCATAAACACTATATAGTTCACTGTATCATAAACACTATATAGTTCACTATATCATAAACACTATATAGTTCACTATATCATAAACACTATATAGTTCACTATATCATAGACACTATAGTTCACTATATCATAGACACTATATAGTTCACTATATCATAAACACTATATAGTTCACTGTATCATAGACACTATATAGTTCACTATATCATAAACACTATATAGTTCACTATATCATAAACACTATATAGTTCACTATGTCATAAACGCTACATAGGGAATAGTGAGTGAGGGAATAGGGAACGATTTGGAACACAGCTCTAAGCCGTTTCTCAATACCAAGTACGCAGACTACTTACTCGCGGACTTGGAAGTACGTACTTGGCAAGTCCGGACTTTCAAGTACAGACTTCCGAGAACGCGAGTACGCACTCTGCAACTGGAACAGCAGCGGACTCGATGACGCATTCTGGGATATTTAACGGTCCCCTTAAGTCCACACGAGTCACCTCCGATGCGTCCTCGGTGGAACGGCCTCATGGAGAACGCATCGAGAACACACACGGGTTTTACGACAGTACTCGCGTACTTTGGAATTGGAACAGTGCTTGGGGCTACCACTGATGACGTTTACCGAGAACGCAAGTACTACACGAGTACACACGAGAACGCGATTTGAGAACACCGCTCTGGTCTGTTCCTGAGCCAGGTGGCTGATGGGAGCTCTTACCATGCGGAGAGTGGACAGCCCGCCCACCAGCAGCCACAGGCCGTAGAACAGGAAGTGGAAGTGGATGTTGTAGGTGATGAAGAGGACCACGCAGTGACCAAACAGCCCGTAACCCTGGGAGACGGAGCACAGACCCGTGGGTCAACACGAGCTCAACGGACCGTCCAGAACATAGATATATATAGAACATAGATATATATAGAACATAGATATATATAGAACATAGATATATATAGAACATAGATATATATAGAACATAGATATATATAGAACATAGATATATATATAGAACATAGATATATATAGAACATAGATATATATAGAACATAGATATATATAGAACATAGATATATATAGAACATAGATATATATAGAACATAGATATATATAGAACATAGATATATATATAGAACATAGATATATATAGAACATAGATATATATAGAACATAGATATATATAGAACACTAGATGTATATAGAACATAGATGTATATAGAACATAGATATATATAGAACATAGATATATATATAGAACATAGATGTATATAGAACACTCAATCTTGATGTTCTACATCTAGTGTTCTATATCTAGAGTTCTATATGTTCTATATCTAGAGTTCTATATGTTCTATATCTAGTGTTCTATATGTTCTATATCTAGTGTTCTATATCTAGTGTTCTATATGTTCTATATCTAGAGTTCTATATGTTCTAGATCTAGTGTTCTATATGTTCTATATCCAGAGTTCTATATGTTCTAGATCTAGTGTTCTATATATATAGCCTCCAGGAACCTCTTTGAGTGATCACATGAGGGATGAATATGTTGATCTTGACTAGTTGACCTCATAGTTACATGAATGCCTAGTAAAGTGTTATTGATGGTCTAATGACCTAGATGAAGTCATCGATGGTCTAATGACCTAGATGAAGTCATCGATGGTCTAATGACCTAGATGAAGTCATCGATGGTCTAATGACCTAGATTAAGTCGTCGATGGTCTAATGACCTAGACTAAGTCATCGATGGTCTAATGACCTAGATGAAGTCATCGATGGTCTAATGACCTAGATTAAGTCGTCGATGGTCTGATGACCTAGATGAAGTCGTCGATGGTCTGATGACCTAGATTAAGGGACTCACCAGCAGGGAGAGGGTCTGCAGCATGGTGATCTGGGAGTGGACCAGGTAGGCCAGGAAGTAGACCAGCGACGACACGCCTAACCAGTAGCCGAAACACGTACCAAAGGCCGTCCCCATCAGGGTGCCCTCCCTCTGCACACACACACACACACACACGCACACACACACACGGTCAGTACCGGAAACACACACACACTGGGTCAGCACTTCTGGTACCACTTCTCTTCACCACCTCTCACTCACTCACTCACTCACTCACTCACTCACTCACTCACACACTCTCTCTCTCTCTCTCTCTCTCTCTCTCTCTCTCTCTCTCTCTCTCTCTCTCTCTCTCTCTCTCTCTCTCTCTCTCTCTCTCTCTCTGGGGGTCTTACGATGATGGTCTGGGAGGTCTTCATGCCGTGCAGCAGGATGGCCACCAGGGTGAAGACCAGCATCATGGGCCCGTACAGCTCCCCCGCCACCTTCTACACAACACAACACAACACAACACGCTTACACAACACACTTCAACCACACATTGACCTGTCTCTGTACTGTCTAACCCCTACCTGCTCCTTAATGACCTGTCTCTGTACCGTCTAACCCCTACCTGCTCCTTAATGACCTGTCTCTGTACCGTCTAACCCCTACCTGCTCCTTAATGACCTGTCTCTGTACCGTCTAACCCCTACCTGCTCCTTAATGACCTGTCTCTGTACTGTCTAACCCCTACCTGCTCCTTAATGACCTGTCTCTGTACCGTCTAACCCCTACCTGCTCCTTAATGACCCGTCTCTGTACTGTCTAACCCCTACCTGCTCCTCAATGACCTGTCTCTGTACCGTCTAACCCCTACCTGCTCCTTAATGACCTGTCTCTGTACTGTCTAACCCCTACCTGCTCCTTAATGACCTGTCTCTGTACTGTCTAACCCCTACTGCTCCTTAATGACCTGTCTCTGTACCGTCTAACCCCTACCTGCTCCTTAATGACCTGTCTCTGTACTGTCTAACCCCTACCTGCTCCTTAATGACCTGTCTCTGTACTGTCTAACCCCTACCTGCTCCTTAATGACCTGTCTCTGTACTGTCTAACCCCTACCTGCTCCTTAATGACCCGTCTCTGTACTGTCTAACCCCTACCTGCTCCTTAATGACCTGTCTCTGTACCGTCTAACCCCTACCTGCTCCTTAATGACCTGTCTCTGTACCGTCTAACCCCTACCTGCTCCTTAATGACCTGTCTCTGTACTGTCTAACCCCTACCTGCTCCTTAATGACCTGTCTCTGTACTGTCTAACCCCTACCTGCTCCTTAATGACCTGTCTCTGTACTGTCTAACCCCTACCTGCTCCTTAATGACCTGTCTCTGTACCGTCTAACCCCTACCTGCTCCTTAATGACCTGT
>NW_028177271.1:0-16044 GCF_964030765.1 Micromesistius poutassou
CAATTTCAATAAGTGGGTTTCATATCCTATTAAATTATATTATATATTATGTATATTTAATACATTTATATGTATTATTTTGTAACCCGCATAGATCATAACATAAACCCTTGAATAAAAACGACTCTTTGAAATGTAAAGTAACGTTCTAGTGTTTAGTGTTAGTTTATGGCCTCGGCCTCGGCCTCTCCCATCAGGATCAAAGGTCAATGCTCTGTGCGTAGTCATCTTACCTGGAGGATTCCACTTGACTCTGCCGCCCCCTGCTGGGCTGGCCGCAGGCACACAGGGAGGAGAGGTGGCAGAGGGGGGCGGAGGTCTCCTGGGCCCTGACGCCTGATTGGCCGATGGAGGGGTCCTGAGGGGCGTGGAGGCTGCGGCCCTGACTGGCGTGGAAGCTGTCGGAACATTTAGACAGTTAGAATGAACCCCTACCTGCTCTTTAATGACCGACAAACACACTTCAGTGAGTGAATAAATCCCTAGATAGTAGCATGCCTGCTGCTGGTGGTTTGGCTTTAGCCGATTTGGAGGTCGGCTTGTCCCTCTTAGAGGTCGGGGGAGGAGGAGGAGGAGTCTTCCTCTTCTTCTCCGTCTTCTTGGTCTCCTTCTTGCTCTTCTTGCTGACCTTCCTCACGGTGAATTCCTCATCTTCGCTCTCTGCCACTCCGCTCGAGTTGTCCTCACTTTCTGACTCTGAAAACCCATTTGTGAAAAATAGAATCAAAAATACTTTGATGTAGATTAAAACAACACCGAAAAACAGAGCGCTGACAGGTAGACGGGGGGCCACCTGGTGTGAGTCTGGGCTTGTAGTCCTGGTCCGAGTCCTGGTCTGGGTGCTGATTCCGTGGGGGCTCACCGGTCCTGGGGGAGGACTTGACCTTGGAAGACCCTCGCTCTGCGTGGATGTTGTCCAAACCTTCAAGGGTATAACACACAATGACATTGTGACAGTTATTACACAAGAACAACAAGAAGATGGTTATAACGCACAACAACAAGGAGACGGTTATAACACAACAACAAGGAGACGGTTATAACACAACAACATGGAGACGGTTATAACACGACAACATGGAGACAGTTCTCTGTAACAGCCCAGGTTCTGTGGCCTGCTGGGTGCGGGCGTAGGATGCGGTCTACATAAAGTCTGATTACCCAGCAGGTTCCCGTTCACACTGCAGTTAGAAAACAGCAGAAGGGAAGGATCTTCTCTTTCCTCTCGTCGTCGTTCCTCAACTTCTGAAGGAAAAGACAGTTATAAAAAAAGGTAAAAGGTTAACAACTTCAGGTCGGTGACGATGTTTATAACTACCATAGGTCCGTCCCAATATTGCTCGATTTACGTGACGTAGATATGTGGTCCTTGTGGTCCTTAACGTATGCATTTGTGATAGATAGAGGGATGGCTTAATCTGAGGGAAGGCTGGCTCTGAGGGAAGGCTTAATCTGAGGGAAGGCTG
Organism: Micromesistius poutassou; assembly: GCF_964030765.1. Taxonomy (NCBI): domain Eukaryota; kingdom Metazoa; phylum Chordata; class Actinopteri; order Gadiformes; family Gadidae; genus Micromesistius; species Micromesistius poutassou. The sequence continues at coordinate 1,467 of NW_028177271.1, forward strand.
GCTCTGAGGGAAGGCTGGCTCCCAGCAAAGATCTTTAGTATCTTGGACCCGAGGTCACCACCACAGGACGTGAACCCGGGTCCTCTCTCCTAGCATCACAACACGCTACTCTGTCTTTATGTGTTTATGTTTCATTCCAACCCAGCACACGCTGGCAAACCACAGACAACACACCTGTGGTGGGGGACAGGTCCGCGGTGGGGGACAGACCCGTGGCGGGGTACTGCTCTGTGTGGAGGGTGGGGGTCAGACTCGTGGTGGGGGACAGGTCCACGTGGCAGTCTTTGGTACCGTGGAGCAGAGACAGGGTGAGCGCTGCCTCCAGGTCTCGCTCATACAGCTTCTGGTCCGGCGGCTTCCTGTTGGAGATACAGACGGAGACGAGAGGACATCACACTGACCCCAGGGGCAAGTTGGGTCAGAGCCCAATAATAACGACGACAGCATCCTCTCAGCCAATCACTAACCAGTAGTCCTGATTGTAGAACAGAATTATGTATTTATCGATGCTGAATTAGATAACATCTAGTTTTGTGTTTCGGTAAGTTCAATAAATGTTGACATTTCCACATAAATGATCCACATCACCAGTGATAAACTTCTTCATGGTGACCAAAGCTATCCATGTAGCTGATCAGTGATGACCTGGGGGGGGGGCTTCAACAGAACAACAATATTGGTGCATTTCCATCCTTCCTACCTGTTACTGTGGTTGGCTGAGGGTTGTGGGTGTGAATCCTGACTGGAGGTCTTGCTCGAGGGTTTCTTGCGGTCCGGTTTAATTTCCTCTCTGGGTTTCTTGCTGGACGGCGGCTTTGAACTCGCAAAGTCCTCATCTGAGAGACCAGACACATGAGGTGAGTCTAACACACGCACACACACACACACACACACACACACACACACACACACACACACACACACACACACACACACACACACACACACACACACACACACGTTAATTTACCATCATCCAGGTCGCAGTAGTTGATAACCTTCGACCTCCTGTTGACGAGTGAGAAAGAGCATAACATCAGTGAATAACCCTTTAATATTACATGTATGAGATTCCAGATACATCGTTATTGGTTTACCTCGCAGGCCGATCCATAGTTTGCAACACCGACGAGCTTCACTGTCTAACGTGGATTCTTTAGCGACACGTTTAGCTTCTTAGACAGCACATATCCCGTCAATGTGTTAACGTTAGTTAATGTAAGGCCAGCTACAGGGTAACATATTTAGTCTAAATCGATAAAACCCCGTTTAGCGAGGCAAACTGGTAAGTTTAGTGAGGTTTTCTAACTGTAACGTCGCCTTCTGTTTTCAAGCCAGCCGCCCGCCCGAACTCCGCGTCTTGTTGACAATCTGACGACAGGGGCTGCCGATTCGTTACATTATATAAACAAAGAAATGATAGATTTTACATTATTTTTAACTCATACATGCAATACATTATAATATAAATGACAACACAATTCAAATATAATAATTGTATGCGTTTATTATACAAACGGCTTTCATGTAATCGTACCGAATCTGCTGATTTGGACCACAGGATGAAGTCCCGGGGGCTAACGGGCTAACCAGTCATACTTATTTTAGGCCTAGTTACTATTACACTATATATTATATTATTTTACTATTATATATACATGGTCAGAAAACTCTTGAATTGTAGAGACTGGCCCCAATTTGCCGATTGAATAATAATTTATGAGTGGTAAGCGACTGTATGTGCTGCCCCCTGGTGGGTCCTGACCGCCGGGACCCACCAGGGGGCAGCACCGGGCCGCTCAGGGGACCCACAGACCAGGGTCCGCTTCGGACCGGGCAGGGCGGATGAAGGCCGGCCCGTAATGACTATGATGGTCCGGCTCGGTCCGCCCACACGCCCACTCGCCGGCCGGAAGCAATCATAGGTCTCCTCACGATCTCCTCACTGCGCTTCAGGAAGAACATCTTTTAAAAGCGACTCCAGACTCATCATCTCCCTGAGTGGGAGGCTGCGGGCTGCGGGCTGTCGCACACTGGACCCGGACCGACGGGGGATGAGACGGTCCTCAAGGGCCGTGGGGCCAGACACCCGGGCCAAAGGCCACCTGCGGTCGGGCATTCCTCCACTCCTACAGCACCGCCTACAGGCCGGACCAAAATATCACACACGCACACACACACACACACACACACACACACACACACACACACACACACACACACACACACACACACACACACACACACACACACTAACGGACACACACACACACACACACACACACACACACACACACACACACACACACACACACACACACACACAGGCGAGACGCGTCACGTCGTTGGTGTGCTTTACTTTCGCTAATTCCGAGTGTTTACGTCGTGTTCCTCTGGACTATAAGAGGACTGCGGTGTGAGGAAAGCTGCAGGCGTACGTTCGCGTCTGGCCTCAACTCGACTAATAGTGCGGGCAAAATGTACTCTGCACTGATGTTGTTGACCTGCCACCAAAATAGTGTGGAATTGTATATATGTTGCAGGAAGCGCCAACGCTGTACCGCCACTTCCATCATGTGTTTTTTATAAACAAAGTCACATGACCCGATAAGTATTTACTGTGCATCCCGAGAGAGCTCTGCTGTAACTCTAACTGTTGGGTAATCAGAGCCCAGAATAGCGCACCTCCATGTCCGCCTGGGTCATGATGTAGGTCTACCTTAGGGAAATAAATAAATACATTAATTCAATGTCACGTATGGCTTTTGCTGTTACCCAAGTATTGATCCAAATCAGCAGGTGTACACCATATAAAGTCAGTAAGGCTGTCCATAGCTGGAACACAAGACAAATTTGCATTGCATTGGTGGCATTACGTCCCTTATTCTACAAGAATGATTCCTGTGTGACCGTCATTTAATGCACAATCAAACCTCCCACACCGGCCGGTGTTGAGAGATTGCGGGTGTATACTTCCTGCTCTCAGATCAGATCCCGGCCGGTAAATAGACTGGTCGTAAATGCCAGCTCTCCATCCTCCGCTGCCAAGACCACTATTTTGGTATCAGGTGTTGGTCGTCCAGGGAGATTGACGAGCCAGCAGTGACAGTTGTGAGGTCATCAGCGGGCTCTTGAACCAGTTCTTCTGGAAGTGGTCAGGGGAGCAGTTTCCCCCTCAACCACTAATGAGAGCAGCCATCGTTATGTATGTGTTTGTGTGGGTCTCTCTCTCTCTCTCGCTCTCATTGCTGTTGGCCTTATAAGGATGTTCCGTGGGCGGAGCCTATGATTGTGTGTTTATTTACATTGTACTTTCTTAGGGATGAAAATAAACGTGTGAGCATGCTCTGATGAGGCCTAATGGTTGTTGATCTCAGTGATACCATTCAAATCTAAAATAAGGATCCGGTGCACTTTGGACGAATGTTGTAACATGTTACAACAGTGAAATGTTCTGATATATTACAGGACAGAACCTCAACGTTTTACCAGCTCTGTGTTTGTGTTTGATAAGATGCGTGTGGACTGTGATGAGTCGCTGGTTAAGATGCACTCTGTACTCATTGTCCGAGTTGGACTGAAACTAGTCCGTTTTGGTTCTGTTCACAACAGTTCCTCTCCACACCGATAGACTCAGTACCACTTCTAATCCGTGCTCTTCCACGTGTAAATAAAAACCAAACTAAAACCTCTCCTGTCTAAAGCAGAGCGATCCATCACCGTGAGTTAAGTTGGTCACGTTCCTCGGATATCCGGTCGTTGCAGTTATGTCAGCGTGGTGTTGTTGTTGTTCCGACATGAGAAACGAGGCAGGACGCCGCTGGCCCCTGGACAGCAGCCACACCGGCCGCACCGGCCTCAGACCAGCGGGCAGAGGAGTGGGCAGACGGGTCCTCTCAATCAGCGACACCACAGCGCTCACTCCTCCTCCCGGCCTTCTCACGGCCCCGCCTCCTGCACACATGGCAGACACACAACATGCTAGCTGTCCCCCCCCCCCCCCCCCCCCAGCCTGATGAGGGCACCCTGAGGGAGGCGGGGTGGGCTGCTCCTGGTTCAACCCAACCAACAACCATGTGAGAGTATGGTCTGCTATTGTTATCCATCTCAAATGCCCTTTTAGTCTTATCAATACCGTTTAGAACTGTCCTCTGCTGTGCTGTTTACCATTGGACCAAAGGTGATATGATGTATAAATTCTAAAAGCTTGTATCCCAGGAGACTTGAGATATAGATAGAGGCGATCAGGAGCAGGTCAATAGGGATGAGGCTCTATGTATCTGTAGGTGATGGACATTAAGGATCAAACCAAACAGTAGAATACCTTACATAACACATGTCCTGCCCTCATCACTCCCCTCATCATTCTATTGGCTCCTGAGGCAACAGATTGAATTTAACCAATGGTGCAGTGGCATCAATCCACTGCACCCAAGCGGAGCTCTAAAGTCTCAAGCAGCCCCTCCACTCTCGCTGTGTCATTAAGAGCAGCACAGAGACCATGCATGTCGAGTTCACGGGCAAACCACGGGGTTACCCACCCACACTATCAGGGCCCCCCCCCCCGGGGTTCAGAGGTCAGCGTGCAGTGTGATTATATGTGTTGACAAACTGCAGGGGGTATAAACAGCATCAAAGGGCCCGCGGCGGCGCCCAGGGCACACGGTCGTAAACTCTGACACCAATTAAAATAGTGGCAGGCGAGTGGCGTTGTTTTCTGAGGGCCGTGGTGGTGGGGGGTGGGGTGGGGGGGGCTGGAGGTGGAGGCCGGTCATTCTCATTAGAGGCCGTGTGAGGGGACTCTAAAGGGCACCAGATAGCTGATCGTCTACTGTTACTCTACCCTGTTCCTCTCTTTGTTCCTCTAGATCACAACGTGTTCTATTGTACGGGCCATGGCCTTCCCCGGGCTCACCTCGTCCCAGGTAAGGACGTGTGTAGTACTACTGCTTGTGTTTCTGAATCGTTTTCCTGCACCCGACGGGTGGAAACAGTGGAACTGCTTAGTCCATTAGAGAATAAATTATGTGATTCATGTGAGATTCTTTAGATCTTTAAGATTGAGACGCTATACCTGCAATGCAGATGATGACATGAGTTTTATTTCTTGAAATCATTTTTTTTTGTAATTTTTGTAAATTTAGTCATCTGTCAACACAAGGCTATAATTGTGTTGCAATCAACAAAAGTACACTGTTCCCTGTTGAATGCCACGCAGGAACGTTGTAGTAAATGACTTCCTGGGCGGTTTTTGAAAGAGTGCATGTCAAACCGCATGGCCTTAGTGATGTGCTGCAATGCAGTGAATGAATATTCTCTAGAGCGCCGTTGGTTGTTGTTACAGCTTTTCTCCAGCAGAGGGCGATGTTTGCATGCAGGAATTTAAAGAAACACGGAGGTTCGTTTGGAACTTTATGGACCTAAGTAGAGTTTATTGTTCTAGTTTATTTTACATTTGGACAAATATATTTAGTAATTGCTAGTGGAATACAAAGAAGATGCCAAATCATTTTTGAAATAAATACTACATCTAGGGTTCTTATATGGAAAAGAAGATTAGACGTTTAAGACATCAAAACAAACCCGGAAAAGAAATTCAAGTGTTATAACTGCAAAAGAACAGAGCAATTTAAAGACCATTCAAAACAAGAAAAGGCATTTGAGGTCGGTATCTTTCTATTTTATTTCAGGGTGTTAAGAATTGTTGTTAACAAAAACAACAAACCCTGGTTAACAGAGAGGCCGCTCTGACGTCTTATGTAATGAGTAACAGGTCCTGCTGGTAGAATATCATTTGATATTGAAGACCAGGACAGAAAGGACAGACGGCCTGCCAGAGCCAGAGCCTTTGATCACTGCTCCTCGTGGCCACAGACACATTCAGCCCTGCAAAGACCAACGCAACCAACAAATATCATCCCCTAGGGTGCTGGCAGGGAAAAGGGTCCACCCTACGATGACTCACCCTGGCCGTCCTGCGCCAGCGTCAAGCCCGGACCCCCCCCCCCCCCCCCCCCGACCACCAACACCATCACAACCACCACCTTCACCACCACCACCACCAACAGCACCACCCGCCCCCCCGCCCCCAAGCACCCCCACCAGCACAGCCTCCTCTCGTCTCTCAACCACCAAAATAATACCTCCGCCCTCCTGCTCATCGATACTCCTGAAGTGCAGGCGACCGTCGGCTCCTACAAACACACACGCACACAGAGCGACACGCCGCAGCGGTCGGGACAGGGGCGGCGGTCCCCATCCCTCGGCCCGGCCCGGCCCGGCCCGGCCCGGCCCGGCGGCGGTGGCGGCGGCGGCGGCGGCGTCCGCGGTTTGCGTCCCGTTGCGGTGAGAACGTGCGAAGCGGTGAGCGAATGTGTGAGAGGATTCCTGCCATTCCCTGGAGCGGGCCCTTCAGCCCCGGGCTGGTGTTGGGTTCCTGGGAGTGAGGGAAGAGGAGCTGGGGGGGGGGGGGGCTGGGGGCGGGGGGGGGGGGGGGGTGTAGATGGGGGTAAGGGGTGCACAGTCAGCAGCTGACACCTCCTCTGATCTCTATACCCTGCGCACCCCCTCCCACGACCCCCGTCCTTCCGTAAAGCGAATCCCCCGAATTTCAAATATGGCTGCCTTGTAAACCGCATGCTCTCTCAGGATAGTGCCCCCCCCCCCCCGCCCTCCCCCTTCCAGGGAAGTTGGGGGTGGGGGGTGTTGATGGTGGGGGTGGTGATGCTTCTGGTGATTGGGATGGGGGTGATGGTGGTGGTGGTAGAGTAGGGTCGGCCTTGGTGCTGGTGGGGGTGGAGGTGGTGGTGGGGGTGGGGGAGGTGGTGATGTTTTGGGTGGTGATGGTGGGGGTAGTCTTGGTGGTGGTAATGCTGGTTGTAGTGGGGGTAATGGTTGGGGTGGGGGTGGGGTGGTGGTGATGGTGATGTTTGGGGTGGTGATGGTGGTGGTGATGGTGGGTGTGGTCTTGGTGGTGGTGGTGGGGGTGATGGTGGGGGTGGAGGTGGTGGTGGTGATGTTGGTGGTGATGGTGATGGGGGTGATGGTGGTGGTGGTGATGGGGGTGATGGTGGTGGTGGTTATGGTGGTGTGGGTGGTGGTGATGGTGGTGGTGGTTTGGGTGTTGGTGATGGTGGGGAGGGTGGGGGTGGTAATGCAGGGGGACTATGTACTGAGGGTCTCTGAGCTATCTCATCACATCTTGTTGGATGCAGACTCCCTAGAGGGTGTTGGGTGGGGCTGGGGGTGAGGATGTGATTGTTAAGATCAATGGAAGTAATTGGGGGCTGTCATCACTGCCCCCCCCCCCCCCCCCTCCCTCTCTCTCATTGCTACAGTTGCTTTTCCAATTCCACAGTGCTAGCATTTATGTCTTCAAGACCTGCGGCAGGCAGCTTGAGTCAGATGACTCAGCTTGAGTCAGGTGACTCAGAGTCAGGTGAGTCAGGTGACTCAGCTTAAGTCAGAGGACTCGGTTCAAGTTAGGTGACTCAGCTTGAGTCTGGTGGCTGAGTCAGGTGAGTCAGGTGACTCAAGGGACTCAGCTTGAGTCAGAGGACTCAGTTCAAGTCAGGTGACTCAGCTTGAGTCAGGTGACGAAGCCCATGGTCTCCCCTGCTCCTGGGCGTTGGACGGTGTTGGGTGGGGGGGTTCTTGGACATGACACAACACTGTAACAGACCCGGTCCTGTCAGCGCCGCCTCCCCCCCTCCCCAGCTTCCCCTGGTGGGGGGAGACCGACCGGATCGTCTATGCTGTGGTGGAGCCACAGACACGGCAGTGTTCTCACACCAGTCCATGGCATCATCACCACCACCTGCACTGTCCTCACCTCCACCACCTCCAATACAGTCAACACCACCACCCCACCACCAACACCGTCTCCAACACTATAACCATCACTATCACCGCCAATATCACCACACACACACACACACACACGCACGCATGGGCACGCGCACGCACACACACACACACAAACACACACACACACACACACACACACACACGTTAATTTACCATCATCCAGGTCGCAGTAGTTGATAACCTTCGACCTCCTGTTGACGAGAGAAAGAGCATGACATCAGTGATGGTGATTCCTGGCTCCCAGGAATCACCCTGAGTCATGCTGTGCCTGTTCCTAGATCTCAACGCACACCGATTTGTGTTTGTATGACTCAACACTTCTGCCTCATCCGTTGAGCAGTTTGTGTGTGTGTGTGTGTGTGTGTGTCTGTGTGCATCACGAACGTAGAAGCTATAGAGTGGATCCCAGCCTTGTTTCAGAGTTCAGAACTCCCTGAATTACTCCCTTCAGTACATGAGTCATCATTTGTCTCCCAGCAGCAGCAGCAGTAACACAGCAGTTGGCCTCCAACTCCCAGAATCCCCTCTGTGTTTCAGAGAGTACAACAGGAACCTGAATATTCATACGCCTCTGTTTTCGGTGGAGGGGAAGGAGGGGGGGATGAGAGGCTAACCTCTGCAGCTGACTCAGCGGAGAGACCCGGTCTTCTCCGCAGCCATGCGGAGCGCTTTGCCTCCAGCGTCTCGTCTGTACTCGGCTGATTAAAATCCGATCGCTTGTAACCCGTTGATCGATGTCTCAGCGAGACACTCGCATGTTAGCGGCTCGTGAATATATATATTCCCCCCCCCCGCAGCGGGACACAGACGCTTCGCCCTGCGCGGTCTGAGAGGGGAGCGCCACGGAGGCTAGGGGATCGATAGATGATGAAACAGGCAATATGCATAAGAAGCAGCGACGTCTGAGGAGCAGGTGAGCAGAGGGAGGAGGAGCAGAGGGAGGAGGAGCAGGTGAGCAGAGGGAGGAGGAGCAGAGGGAGGAGGAGCAGGTGAGCAGAGGGAGGAGGAGCAGGTGAGCAGAGGGAGGCGTCATCGTTTGGCGTCATCATCCTTTTGAATGAACAAGATGGTCTGGATTTCTACTAGTTTACATCATAAATGTAGTCATTTATCTCTTATCCAAATTACTTCCATGGTTAGGCTGTGAAGAAGAAAAGCATCCAAACTGCTGTAGACTCCAACTCCTGGAGAGCGAGTGTTAGTAATTGAAATGTTGCACAACCTTTCTGATAAGAAACAAACACTAGACAGAGCCTAGGGAGCGGCCATATAGTCAGGTTCATTATGGTTGGATTTGAACTTCCGTTGGCTTTTTGTGGAGAGTATGAAAACTATACATTTTTGGAAACCTTATAGTATAAGCAATCAGAAAAACAATGTTTCCATTTGCCTCGAGTCCTATATGGCCGCCATCTTGAATTTTACAAAATGGCTGGGTGAAAAATGTTTTCGTCAATATCTCAGCTTCTAAATAACCTAGAGCTTTTATTTTGACAGCTAAACTACCATTTTCAGGGCCAAGGGATCCAATGTTACTAGTTGCAGAGGTGTTGAGACATTTGTTACAGCAGTTCTTGCAAATACTTACTAATTTCATAAGACAAATTGGTCATTAGGCATACTAAGCAGCAAACACAATGACATTTTTATCTAGTGGTCTGATTATTGTAGTAGGTCTATATTGTATAGGTAACTCTACCCTACATGTAAGTGTGACAAGTTGTATAAAACAATTTATTCATACATACAATTTATTTTGAGGTAAACATAATTCATTTGAAAAGCTAATTTCAGTTTTTAGAATATGTAATTTCAATTATGGTAGTTGTGAATGTATATGAAAACGATGCAACTAAAGCGTAATACCAAGAAGAGGAATGCAGATAGGTAATTCAGATCCTTATGTGTGTGGTTTAATGATTATTCAATCTGTTGGTAATGCCTCTGGGCTCCAGTAGGGGGATCGTGCTCGTCTTCCTCATTCTATATACAGACGAGTTCCTCATCCTCCTCCTGTTATCCAGAACTCCGGCATCGATGATGCCTGGATAGAAGCTGATGTCTATGGGTCTGCAACAACAAGGCAAATCCTGAAATGTACCCATTACAAGCGTGCTCTTCGTGCCCACACCTATTCATATGTAGCTCTCTATGAAATGGCACTGGAGGAGTTTTTCAACGACAACCCACAACTGAAAGAGGTCTGTCTGAAGGCAACAGAGGAAGTTGAAGCTGCCTGTTCAGATGGGAGCAAGCACACAAAAGCTGAGTCTGTGAAACAAGCCAATACCACCCTACTTGAGGCCTTGACCACTGCTGATGTCATCACAGTTTTCCAAGAATGGGAGAAACAAAGATCCAAGAATGCAATGTTTAAGGCAATGATGAACTACCTACATCGAGTAGAAGCAATCTTGTTCTTTGTTGCTGCAACCCGGAATGCTGAGCTGGAGCTTCATCTCCAAGCCGGAGAGCAGCTGAGCAAGCTCTTCTTCGCCTTTGACCGGATTAAATACAAGCGACTGTGGCCCAGATACATCGCAGACATGCATGATCTGAGGACCAATCACCCTGCAACCTGGGAAGAGCTGCAAGCAGGCAACCTTGCAGTCACGAAGAATGACATTCCCTTTGTATCCATCGGGGCGGACCATGCATGCGAGCATCTGAACAAGCTGATGAAAATTCATTCTGGACTCGTCGGCATCTCGAACAATGCCAATGCTAGACAGAGGTTCTTCTTGGTCACACCAGAACTCTCCCGTATTGCAAAACAGTTCAAGAGTCAGTTTGACTTGGACCCCGACCAAACCAGAGAGCATCATGACCTTGGGCCAAGTGCTGTCAAGAAGGTGCATGATGTTATTGACAAGATCAAGGCAGCCATACTGAAACATGGAAACCCATTTGCTGTTGAAGGTGAAAAGCTGCACAATGTGATCACTCATGCCTACATCCCTGATGAGTATGTACCAAAGATCTTGAATGCAGATGTGACTGGTCAAAAGCTGTATGAAGACTACGTTTCAGAGCGAATTAATGGAGATGTTAGCTTATGGGCACCAGTAAAGAAGGAGAACAACAAGATGTTCATGTCTGCAAACAAGAAAATCACAGTAAAACTCAGAGACAAGAATGTAGATCTAAAGGAGACCAAGGACTTGTATGGCAGACTGATGGTACTGGCCAGGTCCAGCAGAGACATCAACCAGAAAGAGGCCATTGGGAACTACGAATTCACTTTGACACCAAGAGCCCTTTTTGCTCCAGATGGTACAATCCTGCCATGCCTGGACAAATCAAAGTTGATCCACCTCCTCAACAAGTTTGCTACAGCAGAAACTCCACAGGAAGATCAGCAGCCAGAAAATGGGATGGACACCACACCAGATGCTCCAAGTCGCAAGATAGCCCTGGTAGATGCAATGGTTCTTCTGCAGAAAATGGCAAAGAAACCAGCAACCATATTGACAGTCAAACATCTCAGTGAATGCTTCAACGACAGGCTGATGTCCCTCACACGAGATTATGATGAAATTATCGTTGTGTTCGACACATACAGGGATGATTCTCTGAAGAGTGCTACCAGGGATAAAAGAAGGCAAGGAAGAGCACCAATCCAGTATCAGGTCCGAGATGACACAAACATAAAACACATCCCAATGAGCAGGTTCCTTTCACATGACAAGACGAAGGCTGACCTAACCAACTATCTTGCTGCAAAGACTCTAGAGTACAACAGTATATCAAAAAAACTGGTCATCACCTCTTCTTCAGGGCATACCAGGAGCAACAAAGACTTGGTGTTCCAGGACAACAATCACGAAGAAGCAGACACACTGTTGATCTACCAGGCTGTGCGGGCAACACAGCGAAACCCACCTGATGCAAAGATGGTTTTCTTCTCCCCAGACACAGATGTCCTAGTGTTGGTCATAGCAAACTATGACCTCATGCTGAAGAACACGTCCGTTTCCATGGCCTCTGGGGTTATGGGGATAGAGCCAATATGGAGAGCAATAGGGTCAGAAAGAGCAAAGGCTTTGCCAGCCTTCCATGCGTTCACTGGCGCTGACAACACTGGAAGGTTCTCACGTATAGGCAAAGCAACCTGGCTGCAAGTTTACTTGAATGCAGATAAAGATGTAATCAGTTCACTGCAGATGCTCTCAACAGAGGAAGAAGTGACCGAAACAATGTTGGCCACTCTGGCTAGCTTCGTCTGTGCAGCCTACTCCCCCAAAGGCATCTACATCAAGTCCATCTCCGAACTACGATGGCATCTCTTCTGCAAGCATATGGCAGAAAGTGATAAGCTACCTCCTACCCTTGGAGCTCTAAGACAACATGTCCTGAGAGTCCATATCCAAGCCAGAGTGTGGGGACAGGCCAGCATTGCTCTGCAAGATTCTCAGATGGATCCCCTGCAGAATGGCTACCACAAGGAGTCTGATGGCCAGCTGGAACCAACCATGACAGATGCCCTTCCAGCTCCAAAGGCCATCATTGAGATGGTTAGCTGTCAATGCAAAAGAGACTGTTCTTCTGCCAGATGTTCTTGCAGAAAAAACAACTTATCCTGCACCGATCTTTGCCAGTGCGGCAGTGCGTGTCAGAATGATGAGGACACACAGGATAAGTATGAAACTGATGACGATGATAGTGATGATATGTAAAGACTCCTTGATTGCCTTAAACATTAAACACATTTCTGTCATGAGGAGCGTGTTGGCTCTTAATGGACATTAACTTAGTGGAACGCTCATGATTGATCACTTGTAAAACATTCAATAAAACTACACATTTCAGTCAATTAAGTTTTAGGTTGAATCTAGCTTATTTATTTTGTTACCATTGGATTCCTTGGCCCTGAAAATGGTAGTTTAGCTGTCAAAATAAAAGCTCTAGGTTATTTAGAAGCTGAGATATTGACGAAAACCTTTTTCACGGCAGCCATTTTGTAAAATCCAAGATGGTGGGCATATAGGTATCAGGGCAAATGGAAACATTATTTTTCTGATTGCTTGCACAATAAAGTTTCCAAAAATGTATAGTTTTGATACTCTCCAAAAAATTCTGGCGACATTACATAGTGAACCTGACTAATAGGAAGAAACACATTTTAGTTGACAAGTTAAACTAATCATAATTAATGCATTGTTTTCTATCGATGTGACTTTGATTGTCTCTAATGCGCTCACTCAATTATGAGGCTTAGGGCCCAGGCATGACTAATCTATCTGTGATTTAACCAGCGATGGTGGACCCGGTGCGGTCTGACTGATTATTATTATTGTCCATTCCAGAGAAATCCCCTGTGAATGCAGAGGCTTGCCAGCTGCTGTTTCAATAGTGACCTCTAAAGCTGTCTTCATAAAAGGCTAATTGAAGAGCTTAATCCTGCTGGATCTCCTTACCCCCTGACTCTTGGACGTACACAAATTTGTATGATACCCTATTCTTTGGTGTGTTCTGATTGATTGATGTGTGTGTCAGGGTCATGTGTGTGTGTGTGTGTGTGTGTGTGTGTGTGTGTGTGTGTGCAGGTTCTATTTCGGTCCTATAGGGCGGCTGATCCCGTCCTCCTATACATCCTGTCTGTGTGTCTGTCAGTCGGCCCGTTTACATTCTGCTGTATTCTCTCAAGGCCCAAATCGTGACATTATCCATTGGCTGTTATGTGGAGGACCGTTTCATATGCCCGTCCCCCCCGCCCCCCCGCCCCCCTGTCCCCGCGACCCCCCTTCCCCTCTTACCCCCTTCCGGCCGGCCGCCCTCCAGCCCTCGGACGCTGGTCTTCTAGTCACAGTGTCCTGACTTTCTGGGGCTGTGGCATTAACTCAACTTAAAGTTATAGAAATGAGTAGGAAACACACACACACACACACACACACACACACACATACCATTTTGATGTACTAGGTCGCATTTTTGGCAATATTTTAAATACAGCAGACTGTGAAAAAACACATTGAAATAGGTCCATAAATATCAGACCTATTGTACTATTTCCATTATGTCTTGCAGCAAGAACTTCTATAAAGTGGAACACTGAATTAGCTAGTGAGAAAGGGTACTATGAACATAACCAACAAAAATTTAATTCAACCCTAGATATATATTTTTAAGTAGTTGTGAAGTTGATGATCCTCTACCCCCACCCCCTTCCTGCTCGCCACGGTCTTGATATCCAATAAGAAGAAAACGACAAGAAGTGAGTCTACTTTATAACGATGGTCTTTGAGAAGTCGTTATCAGGCCTAATCATTAACCAACCTTAGCTAAATCAAACATGGCCCGGTCCAGTGAATGATAATTAACAGAATGTGTCTAAGCTCAATACTAGCAGCCACTCCCATTGATCGAGGGTCTACTCGTCGATACTGTAGTATTGTCTATTCAGGCAATAGAGCGGTTTGCATGGCAGCATGCTTGCGAAGCAGAACTACAGTTTCTCCACCTCGATTGATTTACCATCGGTGTGTTAGGGCCAGCATGACGGCAGTGAAAACCCAGCCCTCTGGATTGTTCTACAAAGTCTACCTTGGATAACGGAGGGTGCTGATAATCATTTTGTGTCCTGCAAAATAAAATATGTCCCTAAAATGATTTTTGTTCCATTCACCTGCTTCATGACGTTCTCCTTGATTACATTCTGCTAATGTGTGAGGGCCAGCTATAAATCATCTTCAAGAATACATTTTAATAAGTT
>NW_028177270.1:0-11878 GCF_964030765.1 Micromesistius poutassou
TGGGGGCCCAGAGCAGGGGCTAGTGGGGGCCCAGAGCAGGGGCTAGTGGGGGCCCAGAGCAGGGGCTAGTGGGGGCCCAGAGAGCAGGGGCTAGTGGGGGCCCAGAGCAGGGGCTAGTGGGGGCCCAGAGCAGGGGCTAGTGGGGGCCCAGAGCAGGGGCTAGTGGGGGCCCAGAGCAGGGGCTAGTGGGGGCCCACAGAGCAGGGGCTAGTGGGGGCCCAGAGCAGGGGCTAGTGGGGGCCCAGAGCAGGGGCTAGTGGGGGCCCAGAGCAGGGGCTAGTGGGGGCCCAGAGCAGGGGCTAGTGGGGGCCCACAGAGCAGGGGCTAGTGGGGGCCCAGAGCAGGGGCTAGTGGGGGCCCAGAGCAGGGGCTAGTGGGGGCCCAGAGCAGGGGCTAGTGGGGGCCCAGAGCAGGGGCTAGTGGGGGCCCAGAGCAGGGGCTAGTGGGGGCCCAGAGCAGGGGCTAGTGGGGGCCCACAGAGCAGGGGCTAGTGGGGGCCCAGAGCAGGGGCTAGTGGGGGCCCAGAGCAGGGGCTAGTGGGGGCCCAGAGCAGGGGCTAGTAGTGTCTCTGGACCAGTGGCTACTCGTCTCCCAGAGGCCCTGAGATCTCACCGTGACCCCCTAGAGGGGCCCGCCCTGAGGGGGCCCGCCCCCTGTGGGCTCCTGCTTCTGGGTCTCAGAGGGGGGGGCCGGGGGGGTTCTGACCCCTGCTCCGAGCCAGCTGGCGGGTTGCCGTGCGGACCGACACGTGTGTGTGTGTGTGTGTGTGTGTGTGTGTGTCACGACCTCTGACCCCCATGACCTCTGTTTTTTTCGTATATGTCTTGCGTGCGCTATCTAAAAGAACACACACACACACCAAACACTTACTCTCTCAGCGTCTTGACCACGGTGGAGCGGGCGGGACCTCGCAGGGAGTCCATGATGAGGATACAAGGCCTGGGGAGGGAGGGAGGGAGGGAGGGAGGGGAGGTTAGGATGGACCGTCGTCATGGAAACACAACAGAGCTGTTTCCCCCGGCCCGGTGGGGGGGGGGGGGGAAGGCCGGTGGCTGGTGGGCTGGTGAGCTACACACACACACACACACACACACACACACACACACACACACACACACACACACACACACACACACACACACACACACACACACACACACACGGGGAGCGACCCTGCTTTCATGTCCCTGCGCTCAGTCCATGAACGGCACGGCCGCCGGTACAAATGACGCGCCTCAGACACAGTGAGCGGCTTAATCATAGCCATACGGCAACTAACGATCTATTCTATCTATCCATCCATCTATCTGTCTGTTGTGGCAACCCGGCCCGGTCCCAATCAACGTGATGCAGAGCACCTGAGGAAGACCTGCTTAAAAGGACAGGCCTCCACGTCCAGTCGGGGGCTCTCTCTCTCGTGGCTGGGGTGGACGGAGAGAGTCCAGCCGTTGTGGCTGCGCCACCCGTTTATCGTTGTGTTCTTTTACAGAAAGACCCTTTATTGTTGGGATTAAACGTGCCGTAGTGGCTCAACATCTAAGCGATTCGCGTGCCGTTTTAAACCAAGGCGGGTTTTCACTCCCCGAGGCGGGTTACCACTATACCACTATCTATTTCACACGCCCTCTTCAAAAAGAAGGTCGTGGCGATCGAAACAAAGGAAAACAGGACACTGAATGGGTTTTTTTTGTCTGTTGACTTCATGAGGGCACGCTGGCGGCCCCTAGTGGCGGCCAGGGGAGAGCTGCAGACGCTTCCCCTGGCGGCCCCTAGTGGCGGCCAGGGGAGAGCTGCAGACGCTTCCCCTGGCGGCCCCTGGTGGCGGCAGGGGAGCACTGCAGGCGGCCCACTCACTGTTTGCAGACGGTGGGTTTCTGGGCCCAGCCGGCCCCGTCGTTGATGGTGGCCTCCTCCTGGGAAGTCCCGTCCTCGCTGCTCTCGTCCTGGACCCAGAACACACCGCAGCCCCCGTCACAACCAGTCTGGTGCACCGATTAGTGATTGATGGAAATGATTGACTTTAAACAGAAGGAGACTCAAGAGACAGAAGGAGACTCAAGAGACAGAAGGAGACTCAGACACAGAAGGAGACTCAGAGACAGAAGGAGACTCAGACACAGAAGGAGACTCAGACACAGAAGGAGACTCAGACAGAAGGAGACTCAGAGACAGAAGGAGACTCAGACAGAAGGAGACTCAAGAGACAGAAGGAGACTCAAGAGACAGAAGGAGACTCAGAGAAGAGAGAGGAGGAGACAGAGAGAGAGGGACTGATTAGAGTGCGAGAGAGAGACAAAGACAGACACAGAGAAGAAAAGAGTCTCTCTCTCTCTCTCTCTCTCTACCGGGCAGGCGCTGTGGGCGTCGGAGAAGCTGAAGACGTCATCCTTTGCGTGCGCTGAGCCGTAACACACACTGATCCTGTGGAGCTCACCTGCACAGGTGGGAGAGACACACACCGTTACACACTGCTACACACCTCACCACAACACAACACACACACTACGTTACACAAAACAAACACACAAGCTGCTACACACCTCATCACAATACAACACACTATGTTACACAACACAAACACACAAGCTGCTACACACCTCATCACAATACAACACACACTACGTTACACACCACAATACAACACACAGTCTGTTACACACCACAATACAACACATTCTGCTACACACCACAATACACACCATGTTACACGCCACAATACAACACACTGTTACACAACACAAACACACAAGCTGCTACACACCTCATCACAACACAACACACACTATATTACACACCACAATACAACACACACTGTTACACACCACACCACAATACAACACACACTATGTTACACACCACAATACAACACATTCTGCTACACACCATGTTACACACCACAATACAACACACTGTTACACAACACAAACACACAAGCTGCTACACACCTCATCACAACACAACACACACTATATTACACACCACAATACAACACACACTATGTTACACACCACACCACAATACAACACACACTATGTTACACACCACAATACAACACACACTACGTTACACACCACAATACAACACACACTATGTTACACACCACAACACAACACACACTACGTTCCACACACAACACACACTACGTTCCACACCACAACACAACACACACTGCGTTCCACACACTGCGTTCCACACCACAACACAACACACACTGCGTTCCACACCACAACACAACACACACTGCGTTCCACACCACAACACAACACACACTGCGTTCCACACCACAACACAACACACACTGCGTTCCACACCACAACACAACACACACTGCGTTCCACACCACAACACAACACACACTGCGTTCCACACCACAACACAACACACACTGCGTTCCACACCACAACACAACACACACTGCGTTCCACACCACAACACAACACACACTGCGTTCCACACCACAACACAACACACACTGCGTTCCACACACTACGTTCCACACCACAACACAACACACACTGCGTTCCACACCACAACACAACACACACTGCGTTCCACACCACAACACAACACACACTGCGTTCCACACCACAACACAACACACACTACGTTCCACACACTGCGTTCCACAGCCCGGCCGTCACTCACTGGTGTACTGCGGCTCAGGGTCCGCCTCCTGGCCCAGCAGCGGGGGCTGGAGAACCCCGTTGGTGAAGGCCGCCCTGTGATTGGTCGACGCCCCGTCCGGGGGCGGAGCCCACGCGGGGTTGTCGTGGAAGCCGTGAGACAGCGGCTGATGAGGCGGCGGCGGCGGCGGCGGCGGCGAGTGCGACAGCTCGTCGGAGGAGATGGGACGGCAGTGGTCCACGAGTGGGCACTCCTCCGACGGGACGCTGGGGGCGTGGTCTGTGCTGTGGGCGTGGTTCGTGGGCGGGGCCTGGTACAAGGGGTTGGGCTGGAACTGGGGCCCCTGGAGGCCCGGGAAGCAGATGACGGCCAGGTACCAGTGGGCCCTGAGGAGAGGGAGGTCACCGCGCTCACTTTGAAACACAACGCTTGCTGCCACTCAAGCCAGAGGGAAGCGCAACTCTTTAGGACTCTTTAGTTGTAGTACAACGTTTGTCTGTGCAATGCTCTGAATTCTACTTGGATTCACAATCTTAAGCGCTTCCCTCTCAAGTCTCAAGAACACGACTTGCAGTTCTATGCTTTCAGGTCTATAGATGTAGTGCTATGCCTGTAGGTCTATAGATGTAGTGCTATGCCTGTAGGTCTATAGATGTAGTGCTATGCCTGTAGGTCTATAGATGTAGTGCTATGCCTGTAGGTCTATAGATGTAGTGCTATGCCTGTAGGTCTATAGATGTAGTGCTATGCCTGTAGGTCTATAGATGTAGTGCTATGCTTGTAGGTCTATAGATGTAGTGCTATGCCTGTAGGTCTATAGATGTAGTGCTATGCCTGTAGGTCTATAGATGTAGTGCTATGCTTGTAGGTCTATAGATGTAGTGCTATGCCTGTAGGTCTATAGATGTAGTGCTATGCCTGTAGGTCTATAGATGTAGTGCTATGCCTGTAGGTCTATAGATGTAGTGCTATGCTTGTAGATCTATAGATGTATTTCCGTTGTTTGTAGATCTATAGACGTAGTTCTGTGCTGGTAGATCTACAGATATAGGTCTGTAGCTGTGGCTCTGTTCCAGACTCACGACTCGTTGATGGGGACGAAGATGAAGTCCTTCTGGAAGAGATCCACGTGGCGGGTCCACGTCTTCACCCGGTTGTGTTTCCTCTTCTGTATCCTAGCAACCACAGAGACAGCCCGATGTCAATAGAAGCAATTTCAAACCTTAATGTTCTCCACGAGAAACCAAAACGCCTAGGGGTGGTGGAGGGGAGGGTAGTGGAGAGGGTGTTAAAAAAGGGTGGAAGAGAGGGTGGAGACGAAGGTGGAGGAGAGGATGGTGACGAAGGCGGAGGAGAGGGCAGAGGAGAGGGTGGAGGACAGGGCGTAGGAGAGAGGCGCGGATGAGTGAGAGGGCGGAGGAGAGGGCGGTGTCTCACGGCAAGTTGGTGGCTTCCGGAGCGTTCCTCCTCTCCCGCTGGTTCAGGCGCTTGTAGAAGAAGGAGCTGAACACGTGGCTCCTCTGGGAGTCCTCCTTTTTCAACCGCTCCAGGACCAGGTACCTGGAGGAGGACCAGCGGACGTCACGGTGAGGGGGGGCTGCGTCTGTACAGCGCGTCTCTGACCGGCGGCCACTCGACACGCCCTTCACTCAACACCGCCTCACATTCACCCGTTCATGCACACGTTCACACACGCCGACGGCGGCGTCAGCCTCTCGGGGCTCGACGGCCAGCGGGTCAGGGAGCGGTCAGCAGGGTGAGGAGGAGGGCGTCTCGCTCAGGGGACACCTCCACACTCACGGCTAGGAGGAGGAGGAGCCGGGGATCGAACCGGCGACCTTCCGGTGACCAGCCGACCCCGCTCTACCTCCTGAGCCACGTTCCACCCTCAATACCGAGGAAGGGGGGAGCATCCCTTCACAAACACCGCCACATCTCTGAGACCCCTGGGCCCAACATGCAGGAGCCCGGGGGATGGTGAACTTCTGGACCCGGAACCCACTTGAGATAAAAGTCTAGGATGACGTCGTTGAGGAACTCCCCGTCGGTAAGGCAGTGGAGGTCTTCGTTAGTGACACTGATGCCTCCTTTAGCGGGGGGAGGGGGGTACACCATCAACCTGGAACACACCACATCAGCCAGTCAGGAGGCAGGGGACGGAGAGAGACACACGGAACACAAACCAATCAACGGTCAGGAGACGAGCAGGGACGGAATATCAACCAGACAAACAGGAGACGAGAGGATGCAAACTATCAAACCAATAATGAGAATAATAATAATAATCAACCAACGATAGATAGAACAGATACAGACTCACAGCCCAACCAATAGAAACCCCGTTTGATCTAGTTTATCCGTGGAAGGAATGATTCCTTCCAGGATAAACTCAATCAGCCCTACAGACCAGATGCCCTCCCTCCCTCCCTCTCTCTCTCCCCAGCCCTGCACCCCAGCATCCCCGTGTCCACGGCGACGGCCCACTCACTTGATGATGGGTCCGGAGAAGGTGGGCTGGATCTCCGCCATGTCCTCATCCTCCTCGTCGTAGAAGGCCTGCTGGCGCGTGGCCATGCGCGTCCGGACCGGCGTCACCCGCGTCACGCTGCCCACCGCGCCGCCCTGGCCCGGCTTGGACTGAGGACCACACCAGACACAAGTTAGGGACCAGCGACCACACCAGACACAAGTTAGGGACCAGCGACCACACCAGACACAAGTTAGGGACCAGCGACCACACCAGACACAAGTTAGGGACCAGCGACCACACCAGACACAAGTCAGGGACCAGCGACCACACCAGACACAAGTTAGAGACCAGTGACCACGTGAGACACAAGTTAGAGACCAGCGACCACACCAGACACAAGTTAGGGACCAGCGACCACACCAGACACAAGTTAGGGACCAGCGACCACACCAGACACAAGTCAGGGACCAGCGACCACACCAGACACAAGTTAGAGACCAGCGACCACGTGAGACACAAGTTAGAGACCAGCGACCACACCAGACACAAGTTAGGGACCAGCGACCACGTGAGACACAAGTTAGGGACCAGCGACCACACCAGACACAAGTCAGGGACCAGCGACCACACCAGACACAAGTCAGGGACCAGCGACCACACCAGACACAAGTTAGGGACCAGCGACCACGTGAGACACAAGTTAGGGACCAGCGACCACACCAGACACAAGTTAGAGACCAGCGACCACACCAGACACAAGTTAGGGACCAGCGACCACGTGAGACACAAGTTAGGGACCAGCGACCACACCAGACACAAGTTAGGGACCAGCGACCACACCAGACACAAGTCAGGGACCAGCGACCACACCAGACACAAGTCAGGGACCAGCGACCACACCAGACACAAGTTAGGGACCAGCGACCACGCGAGACACAAGTTAGGGACCAGCGACCACACCAGACACAAGTAGTTAGAGACCAGCGACCACGTGAGACACAAGTTAGGGACCAGCGACCACTCGAGACACAAGTAGTTAGAGACCAGCGACCACGCGAGACACAAGTAGTTAGAGACCAGCGACCACGCGAGACACAAGTAGTTAGAGACCAGCGACCACGCGAGACACAAGTAGTTAGAGACCAGCGACCACACGAGACACAAGTTAGGGACCAGCGACCACGCGAGACACAAGTTAGGGACCAGCGACCACGCGAGACACAAGTTAGAGACCAGTTAGCGACCAGCGACCACATGAGACACAAGTTAGGGACCAGCGACCACACCAGACACAAGTTAGGGACCAGCGACCACACCAGACACAAGTTAGGGACCAGCGACCACACCAGACACAAGTTAGGGACCAGCGACCACGTGAGACACAAGTTAGGGACCAGCGACCACACCAGACACAAGTTAGGGACCAGCGACCACACCAGACACAAGTCAGGGACCAGCGACCACACCAGACACAAGTCAGGGACCAGCGACCACACCAGACACAAGTTAGGGACCAGCGACCACACCAGACACAAGTTAGGGACCAGCGACCACGTGAGACACAAGTTAGGGACCAGCGACCACACCAGACACAAGTTAGGGACCAGCGACCACACCAGACACAAGTCAGGGACCAGCGACCACACCAGACACAAGTTAGAGACCAGTGACCACGTGAGACACAAGTTAGAGACCAGCGACCACACCAGACACAAGTTAGGGACCAGCGACCACACCAGACACAAGTTAGGGACCAGCGACCACACCAGACACAAGTCAGGGACCAGCGACCACACCAGACACAAGTTAGAGACCAGCGACCACGTGAGACACAAGTTAGAGACCAGCGACCACACCAGACACAAGTTAGGGACCAGCGACCACACCAGACACAAGTCAGGGACCAGCGACCACACCAGACACAAGTCAGGGACCAGCGACCACACCAGACACAAGTTAGGGACCAGCGACCACGTGAGACACAAGTTAGGGACCAGCGACCACACCAGACACAAGTTAGAGACCAGCGACCACACCAGACACAAGTTAGGGACCAGCGACCACGTGAGACACAAGTTAGGGACCAGCGACCACACCAGACACAAGTTAGGGACCAGCGACCACACCAGACACAAGTCAGGGACCAGCGACCACACCAGACACAAGTTAGAGACCAGTGACCACGTGAGACACAAGTTAGAGACCAGCGACCACACCAGACACAAGTTAGGGACCAGCGACCACACCAGACACAAGTTAGGGACCAGCGACCACACCAGACACAAGTCAGGGACCAGCGACCACACCAGACACAAGTTAGAGACCAGCGACCACGTGAGACACAAGTTAGAGACCAGCGACCACACCAGACACAAGTTAGGGACCAGCGACCACACCAGACACAAGTTAGGGACCAGCGACCACACCAGACAC
Source organism: Micromesistius poutassou (assembly GCF_964030765.1). NCBI lineage: Eukaryota > Metazoa > Chordata > Actinopteri > Gadiformes > Gadidae > Micromesistius > Micromesistius poutassou. The sequence continues at coordinate 8,528 of NW_028177270.1, forward strand.
AAGTCAGGGACCAGCGACCACACCAGACACAAGTTAGAGACCAGTGACCACGTGAGACACAAGTTAGGGACCAGCGACCACACCAGACACAAGTTAGGGACCAGCGACCACACCAGACACAAGTTAGGGACCAGCGACCACGCGAGACACAAGTTAGGGACCAGCGACCACGCGAGACACAAGTTAGGGACCAGCGACCACACCAGACACAAGTTAGGGACCAGCGACCACGCGAGACACAAGTTAGGGACCAGCGACCACACCAGACACAAGTAGTTAGAGACCAGCGACCACGTGAGACACAAGTTAGGGACCAGCGACCACTCGAGACACAAGTAGTTAGAGACCAGCGACCACGCGAGACACAAGTAGTTAGAGACCAGCGACCACGCGAGACACAAGTAGTTAGAGACCAGCGACCACGCGAGACACAAGTAGTTAGAGACCAGCGACCACACGAGACACAAGTTAGGGACCAGCGACCACGCGAGACACAAGTTAGGGACCAGCGACCACGCGAGACACAAGTTAGAGACCAGTTAGCGACCAGCGACCACATGAGACACAAGTTAGGGACCAGCGACCACACGAGACACAAGTTAGGGACCAGCGACCACACGAGACACAAGTAGTTAGAGACCAGCGACCACACGAGACACAAGTTAGAGACCAGCGACGACACGAGACACAAGTTAGGGACCAGCGACCACGCGAGACACAAGTTAGAGACCAGCGACCACGCGAGACACAAGTTAGAGACCAGCGACCACGCGAGACACAAGTTAGAGACCAGCGACGACACGAGACACAAGTTAGGGACCAGCGACCACATGAGACACAAGTTAGGGACCAGCGACCACACGAGACACAAGTTAGAGACCAGCGACCACACGAGACACAAGTTAGGGACCAGCAACCACATGGGACACAAGTTAGGGACCAGCGACCACGCGAGACACAAGTAGTTAGAGACCAGCGACCACATGAGACACAAGTTAGGGACCAGTTAGAGACCAGCGACCACACGAGACACAAGTAGTTAGGGACCAGCGACCACACGAGACACAAGTTAGGGACCAGCGACCACATGAGACACAAGTTAGAGACCAGCGACCACGCGAGACACAAGTTAGGGACCAGCGACCACGCGAGACACAAGTTAGGGACCAGCGACCACGCGAGACACAAGTTAGGGACCAGCGACCACGCGAGACACAAGTTAGGGACCAGCGACGACACAAGACACAAGTTAGAGACCAGCGACCACACGAGACACAAGTTAGGGACCAGCGACCACACGAGACACAAGTTAGGGACCAGCGACCACACGAGACACAAGTTAGGGACCAGCGACCACGCGAGACACAAGTTAGAGACCAGTTAGAGACCAGCGACCACATGAGACACAAGTTAGAGACCAATGTTAAAGGTCGGAACATTTCCGATCAAATAAAACGCTAAATTGTGTAACCACGCTTTGCATTATGGGACGGGGGATGAGGCCATGGCCATGCTGCCTAATGCCCTCAGCAAGACGCTTTGAAGAAGAGCATTCACCACACGGCATCCTCATATTAAATGTACATTTGAACGTGGAAGCAACAGATTCTAACAAGTCGACGAGAGGCGTGGATGAGGAGGGGCCAGGTCCAGAAGCAGTCTCCTCCACTCCCAGAACTCCTCCTCACCTTCTCCTCCTTCTCCTTGGTGGCCTTGTTGTAGTTGACCAGCCTGACGTTGGCCTCGTCGAACAGCAGCTTGGCGGGGAAGTCGCTGAGGCCGTTGGTGCGACCGATCTCCCCCAGGATGTCCTCCAGGATCATCTGCTCGTTCATCGTCAGGCCGTTCTCGAAGATCAGCACGATGTACTTCTCGTCCGACTCTGGTGGTGGCACACACACACACACAGTCACAGTCACGACACACACACACAGACAGAGACAGAGTCACGACACACACACACGTACAGAGAGTCACGACACAGACGCACACAGAGTCACGACACACACACACAGACAGAGAGTCACGACACACAGACACAGTCACGAAACACACACACACAGTCACAGACAGAGTCACGAGACACACACACACACACACACACACACACACACACACAGAGAGAGTCACGACACACAGACACGCAGTCACGACACACACACACACAGGCAGAGTCACGACACACACACACACACAGTCACCACACACACAGAGTCAACACAAACACACACACACACACACACACAGTCACGACACACGACACACACACACACACACACACACACACACACGTCACTTCAAACCCCGAGCAAGACCTTACTATGTATAATTGAGTACTTTTTTTACTTCCCGGGCAGCCACAGCCTGGGATGAGCCCCACGGAGGCCGGTTTGGACGCTAAGCTAAGCTAAGCTAAGGCACTCGAAGGCGGAAGGTGGACTTACGGTCGCCGGCCGAGTCGTACCACTGGCCGCCCTTCTCGCTGGACATGTTGAGCTGGGAGCGCAGGCGCAGGCACTCGCCGGGCGTGGTCTGGAAGAAGAGAACGGGCAGCTTCCTCACGCTGCACCACTCGCAGCTGATCAGCTCCGACGCCCGCAGGTTCACCTCCAGGGCCTCCATCTCCGCCGCCACTGGAGGGGGGGGGGGGGGGGGGGGGGGGGGGAGAGACGTCATGTTAGGGTAACGTCATGTTACGTTAGCGCCATGTTACGTGAACGCCGTGTCATGTTATTCTAACTCCATGTCATGTTAGTGCTGTCATGTCATGCTAGTGCCATGTTATCATAGCGTCATGTCATGCTATACTAGCGCCATGTCATGTTATGCTAGCGCCATGTTATGTTATTCTAACTCCATGTCATGTTAGTGCTGTCATGTCATGCTAGTGCTGTCATGTTATGCTAGCGCCATGTCATGTTATGCTAGCACCATGTTATGCTAGTGCCATGTTACGTTAACGCTGTGTCAAGTTATTCTAACTCCATGTCATGTTGGTGCTGTCATGTCATGCTAGTGCTATGTCATGTTATGCTAGTGCAATGTTATGCTAGCACCATGTCATGTTATGCTAGCACCATGTTATGCTAGCACCATGTTATCATAGCGTCATGTCATGCTATACTAGCGCCATGTCATGTTATGTTAACACCATGTCATGTTATACTAGGGCTATGTAATGTTATGCTAGCGCCATGTCTTGCTTGCGCTGTCATGTTATGCTAGCACCATGTCATTATCATAATGCCATGTAATGTTATACTCAGGTCATTTTATACAAACGGCATGTAATGTTATACCAACGGCATGTTGTGTGTATATTCATATCATTTATTTGAATGACATTATATT
>NW_028177269.1:0-12500 GCF_964030765.1 Micromesistius poutassou
TGTTAATGTTAAAGGAACGACGAGGTGAACACTAGAGCTGATGTAGAGACCGCCTTCCACTGCAGAAAAGTCCATATTCTCTCACCCGGATGTCGGCTCCTTTCATTGGCTGCCGGTTCAGCCACTCGCCCTGGGTCTCCTCCCTGACCTGCCTGATGGGCCGTGGTGATAGGACCCCGGCGCCCCCCCCCCCCGGCGCCCCCCCCCCCCCCCCCCCCCCCCCTGCGGTGCGTGGCGTGCCAGCGCAGCGTGACCAGAGAGGGGCCGGCGCGGCGTGGGTCTGCGGCGGACGGGACACAATGCGCTCTCTGTGAGGCCTCAGACCTCGACGTGGGACCAGGGGTCCTGCATGACATCATCAGCCCAGGGGTCGCCCGGTGACCTTCACCCAGCGGCGCGGCCGCCACAACGCCCGCACTCACAGACCGGAGCGCGGCTCACGGCTCACAGGGTGGACATACCAGGGGAGGGAAACCCCCACTGCAACCACAACTCTATTCAATTCAATTCAATTGTATTGTTTTGTACAGCCCTTAATCCCGAGTCTCAAAGGGATTAACAGGCCAAATATTTTATCATTTTATTAATATTATTATTATATATTTTTTTGTTTTACTACAGCGGGCAGAGGAGGGCTTCAAGGAGAGCTCAAAGCTGAACACGGAGTGGATGGAACGGGAGACAGTGTAAACACACATCTACACTTCCATGGTTCAAATGATGGACATCAAGTTTAAAGACCTTTTGATGGATTGTTTCAACATTAATGTTAATCCTAAAAGGATTGGGCTCATCCTGGGGTGACCAGGCCGTAGAGAGGAGGCCGTACCCCTCAGTGTTACCTCCAGTGCACACGATGGCACACACAGACGTCTCCTCCGCTCACCGAGCCCCTTTGTGACCCGATCAACACGCTCGCTTACCTGCGCCTCTTTGTGCCGTTTTATTGTCATTTAAGGAAGTGCTTCCTTCAGCTCCGCCTCGGGCCTGTGTTCAAACGGCGCTCCGAATGGCGGGCAACAATGGAGGCTGAGATCGGGAGCAGGAGGATCGAGTGACACTGGGGGGGGGGGGGGGGGTCCGTCCAGGATGGAGACCCCGCCCTCAGGCCTCCACCGGTCTGTTGGCCAAGTGGGGGTGAGGGTTTAACACCAGAATGAGGAACGATCATGACTGTGGAGCCTCGTTGACCCACAATGATCAGTGACCAGTGATCAGTGCAACGCCTCCATGGTTAGTCCTACCAGTTAGTCCTCCTAGTTAGTCCTCCTAGTAAGCCCTACTAGTAAGCCCTACTAGTTAGTGCTATTAATTAGTCCTATTAGTTAGTCAGACAGGGTTGCAGTGGTGGCGTGTGTGTGTGGGTGCAGTGTTGGTGTGTGTGTGTGTGTGTGGGTGCAGTGTTGGTGTGTGTGTGTGTGTGTGTGTGTGTGTGTGTGTGTGTGTGTGTGTGGTGGTGACGTGGCTGACAAAAGGCACACTCCTCTACTTAGACAGTGAAAGAGTTTCACGGTCCAACTCAGCCCTCTGCTGGACGCTAAGCCTTTAATGAGCCACTAGTGAGAGGGAGACCAGGGGGGAGGGAGGGGGAGATTGGAGAGAGAGGAAGAGGAAAAGGGGGAGAGGGTAAGGGGGGGAGAGGGAGAGAGGGAGAGGAGGGAGAGAGGGATAGAGAGAGGAAGAGGGGGAGAGGATGGAAAGAGGGAGAGGAGGGAGAGAAGGATAGAGAGGAAGAGGGAGAGAGGAGGGAAAGAGGGAGAGGAGGGCACAGGCAATCATACTGCAAGAGAGGGAAGTGTTAGAAAGTAGGATATTACTAGGACACACGCACGGTGTGTGTGTGTGTGTGTGTTGCCCATATTAATACTCCATTGTCAGAGGAGGAGAGGCAGATCAGATCATGTGGCCGTCGGACTGAATCTGGCGCCTACATCTCAGGGGTCACACAGGGGTCATCATGTGGCGACTGTGCCCACTGCCACACGCACACACACACACACACACACGCGCACACACACACACACACACACACACACACACACACACACACACACACACACACACACACACACACACACACACACACACACACACACACACACACACACACACACACACACACACACACACACACAAGCACAAGCACAAAGAAATACACCCTCCAAACACACACACACACACACACACACACACACACACACACACACACACACACACACACAAAGACACACACACACACACACACACACACACACACATACACAGATACACACAAAAACACTAAGAAATACACCCTCACAAACACACACACACACACACACAAAGAAATGCACCACAAACACACACACACACACACACACACACACACACAAACAAACAAACAAATGCATCCGCACAAACACACACACAAAAACACACAGATTATATATATACATATAATATATATGTACTCACTTACATATGTATATATATAATATATAAACATAAATGGATAAAGTCCATGTGATCAATGAATGCGTAGACATGGAGACAGAGTTAGTTACAGACCTAACCCTAACCCTAAACATAGGATTAGTTACAGTCCTAACCCTAACCCATGGTTAATTACAGGCCTAACCCAAACCCAGTAAGTTACTAGGTCTATATACAGCATTCCTGGAGCTCATCTCGGTTCAACATCTAGCGACTGTTAGGCCTACTCACTGACTGCTCGACCACATACACACACACTCACACACAGACTTAAAGGAGAACTCCGAAAATTTTTAACCCCATTATTGTTTTCCTGAGGGTCACCCAATGTTGAGGGAAGTAAAAAAAAACAACGAAAATTGATTGGACCAAGCCAGAGATCTGCACTGGCTGCCGGCGCTACGGAATAGCTATAACGCTAACCTATGGGGGCAAGCTCTTTATCTGCTTTTGGGGCTTCTAAACACATTCACAAAACCATTCCAAGACCTATTTAACACGAGTTGGTTCCTTACGAGACACCACGGTGCTCGTTTAACTCAAATAGTGTGGCCAAACAGTATAAACTTTGTGTTCTGCATTTAAACACACATGTTGACATATCCAGAAAGCCCTTACTAGCCGATAGCAGAACGGATGCGCGCGGATGCACAGCCCTGGCTAGTGGCTGGGAGCGCATCCCCTCTCCCGCCTCCTCTACCCCCTCTCCCGCCTCCTCTACCCCCTCCCCCGCCTCCTCTACCCCCTCTCCCGCCTCCTCTACCCCCTCTCCCAGGTCAGGTAACCTGAGTGCCCGTGAACAGCCATTAGTGACATCACATCAGTGCAGATGAAGGGAATACACACACACACACATAGGTGTGTGTGTGTGTGTGTGTGTGTGTGTGTGTGTGTGTGTGTTTGTTTGGGGGGGTGGTGGTCAGTCTGACTCATGTTGGTGGAACGATGAAGAGCAGAATTGGATATCAAAACAGAGGGTCCATTTTGTTTCTCCAGATTCCTCAAGAGACTCGTGATTAAGACCCCGTACGGAGGACAGGAAGTGGATCTGGTATCCCTGTGTTGTCATGTTGCCTCTCCATTACAGTAATGTGCTGGGGCCATTTAACTAATGCTGCACTCAGTACAGTCCACTGCATTACACACGACAAGGACCTGTTCAGTGTTTACTCTGTCTCACACACAGTCAGATGACTAACTTCATTAGCCTGCCCATTGCTCTTAGTGAGCACAGCGAGAGGAAACCTAATCACAACACCAGGGCCAAATGAAATGCTTCTCCTCTGAGCCGCTGCATTCTGTCTCCAGACAGATGAACACGCCGTCCTTTGTGTTGATGCCTCCTGACCCCTGACTGCTACCCCTACCCCGTCGGGCTCAAGCAGCCTGGAGGTCCGCCCTGTCATAGGACCAACACCTTGTTGACGTGAGCACCCACCAACACCAGGCCCAGGTTGGCCCTGGTGGTGGAGGAGGGGCGTGGTTCATTGGCTTCATGTCAACAATGCTGTGCACCTTCTAATGAATAACATACTCTAGGACCCCAGCAGGGTGCCACTCAAACACAGCATTACGTCTCTATACAATATTTGAGTGCGTTATTCACTAGACTTAATTGGACCGATTTGAAGGAAATCAAACAACCCCAATGTCTTTTCTTTAGCCTGAGAGTGCGCTTCGTGGTTTCTCTTGGTTTGAACACTGAACCTCCTTCCTCTTCAATCTGTTTCAATCTACTTGGTACCTGCTGTGGTAGGTTCTACTGCAGACGTAGAGCCCAGGAGCAAGGCAGTAGTTCATACTGACGGTAGAACGTTTGACCTGAATAGCAGTGTGTGACTGTTATGCTCAGAATCCTTTAGTCAAACAGACAGATAAGTCTGCCATTTCACTATCTCACTTAACCCCTGTCCTTAATATCAAGTTAATCACCAATATAGTATTAAGGAAAATCTTCATGGCCCAGCTGTTTATCAAAGATATTTTGTACCTTCATATTTCACCACTGGATTCATTGAACCTCAGAATTGAATTTTCTAATGGAGATGTCGCGAAGGAGGCTTGACTCACAAAGGTTACTGTAAGACCGCAGACCTGTCTGAAATGGGCCGAATCAGCATGTTTGCGGCTGTCAATCTGTAATTGCACTAAGTAATTAATATTGGTGTGTATCTGTTGGATATCAGATGCTGGGGAACTGCAGGGGCCTGAAGGGGCCTGCAGGGGCCGGTTAATCTAATGACGGGCCCTTTAACTGATGGAGGAGGCTCTCAGACAGCAAGGTTATCAGCGTGTGTCCCTGCTCACGGCCACTTAATGGAGATGTCAGGAGATTGCAGCACAGAAATTCTGCATTAGCGCTACCTTGTGCCCCTTCTCCTGTTCTGAGTGTGTTTTACCTTTTAGGGGACCTCTACCACTGGATCTTTCAAACTGACTCATAGGATTACGCCTAATACTGGATTTCTGATGTTTTTGTTTTCTTCTGGGAACCTAAGCTAATTCTCACGAAGTAAGTTAACTCGAGCAGGGAATGAGGAAGGACCTGAATTACCCTGTCCCTCCATAGATAAACTGTCTGCTCGGAGGTTCATCGGTTTACAATAATATCAATGCCTTAGAAACAATCAATGCATTACACATCGATTGAGTGTGTCTCCCCACTAGAGTGTGTGTGGTCCGTCCTAACACGAGGCGCTGGGACAGAGGGGGCAAAGTGAACAACATTTAAAGTCTTTATCACCCGTCCATCCCAGAAACGCGGGCTCCAAATTGACAACAGATCACTAACGCTCCCAGGACAGGTACTAACGGCATTACTCTGTCTAACAACATCTGTCTGTCCATCCTAACCAAGTTAGCTGCCAAACAGGAAACCCTGCAGAAGGACACGGCAAGGGTAGCATCCATCTGATCTTCACTGACAGCACACAGCTCTCAAGAGCATGGAGACAGCAGAACGCTCCTCTAGACCACAGGGGCAGGCACCTAACAGATCCCTGAATCCAGATCTCTGGCGAGGCCAGAGAATGGCTCCCAATCGGGTCACTCACAACAGGCTGGGGACTGTAGTGTAAGTGAGCCGATAGAAACAGGGAATGCACTGGGAGTGGACGCATCTCCAGAGTGATATGAAGAAGAAGCAGAAGCTCCGGATGAGGTGGCTGCGTTACGTGGCCCCCTGTGTGGTGAACACGAGGTGTTTGTTTTATACAACTCTGCTGCTGTCATCTGAGTGCCGCTGTGCTGCTCTTTGTCATGCCAACAAAGCTGCTGGCTTTAGTGGTAATCTTAGACCGCGTCCCGCCAGAGAGAGAGGCCAGGTGAGGCAGAGAGAACCGATTTCTACCAGAGGCCCTCTACTCTCTACATGATGGTGAAGAGCCCTATTTCTACCAGAGGCCCTCTACTCTCTACATGATGGTGAAGAGCCCTATTTCTACCAGAGGCCCTCTACTCTCTACATGATGGTGAAGAGCCCTATTTCTACCAGAGGCCCCTCTACATGATGGTGAAGAACCCTATTTCTACCAGAGGCCCTCTGCTCTACATGATGGTGAAGAACCCTATTTCTACCAGAGGCCCTCTACTCTCTACATGATGGTGAAGAACCCTATTTCTACCAGAGGCCCTCTGCTCTCTGCATGATGAGGAAGATTACTCATCCCAGTGAATCCAGAAAGCCTGAGATGCAGAAAAAAAGACAGAAAGGAGCACTGTTCTGAAGTCAGTGCTGATTACCTCAAGTGATCAAACACATTGAATGTTCTGCATTGAGTGTATTTCAGAGTCAAATATGTCTCTGAAATAACAGTACAGTTGAGTTAATCCACTCAGTCTGCATTAAAATAAAGAACATCTCTTATTGGCGGTAAATAAACAACAGCTCAACAGCAGGAACACAGACAGACATTACAGAGGGAATGGTACAGACAGACATACAGACAGTGAGCACATGGACCTACTGACACAAACACACAAGCAGAGAGAGAGAGAATGGAGAAATGGTGTGTACTGCTGGAGGCGGAGGAGGAGGAAGAGGAGGAGATGGAGGAGCAAGAGGAGGAGGAGGAGGAGGAGGAGGAGGAGGAAGAGGAGCAAGAGGAGGAAGAGGAGGAGGAGCAAGAGGAGGAGGAGGAGGTGGAGGAGCAAGAGGAGGAGGAGGAGGAGGAGGAGGAGGAGGAGGAAGAGGAGGAGATGGAGGAGCAAGAGGAGGAGGAGGAGGAGGAGGAGGAGGAAGAGGAGGAGATGGAGGAGCAAGAGGAGGAGGAGGAGGAGGAGGAGGAGCAAGAGGAGGAAGAGGAGGAGGAGCAAGAGGAGGAGGAGGAGGTGGAGGAGCAAGAGGAGGAGGAGGAGAAGCAGGAGGAGGAGGAGGGGCAAGAGGAGGAGGAGATGAAGACAGCCATACTTTAGTTGCATGAAACACTCTAGTACATATTCAAGGCGACTGTGTGGCGCTGGTTCTCCACAAAAATAAGTGGAGCGCATCAAACCTGCGCGCATGAAGCCCATGTGCGGTGTATATAAACATACAGTCGAGGTGGTTTCAGAAAAGTGCGTTTTCAGGCACCGCATCCGCCGCATCCGTCTGGACGGTCGGCCCAAACGCACAAGACTTATGCGGTTTCACCAAAAAATCGTCTCCGTGTGGACGGGGCCTATATGGAGGCACAGGCAGCTGCAACGGACCCACACTCTCCCCAACGCCCTCCCTCCCTCTCCCTCCCTGTTTCAAACACTCTCTCTCTCTCTTCCTGTTCCTTCTAACACTCTCTCTCACTCTTTGAGATAAGCACTGTGAGTAATTCCTCTGCCTACTCTCTCCTGCACGCCTCCTCTTCACTCATCTCTCTCTCCACACTCTCTCTCGTCTTCAGTCCAGCCTTGTCCTCACTCTGGAGTCCAGCCTCCTCCTCACTCTGGAGTCCAGAGTCGTCCTCACTCTAGAGTCCAGAGTCGTCCTCACTCTAGAGTCCGGCCTTGTCCTTACTCTAGAGTCCAGAGTCGTCCTCACTCTAGAGTCCAGAGTCGTCCTCACTCTAGAGTCCAGAGTCGTCCTCACTCTAGAGTCCGGCCTTGTCCTTACTCTAGAGTCCAGAGTCGTCCTCACTCTAGAGTCCAGAGTCGTCCTCACTCTAGAGTCCGGCCTTGTCCTTACTCTAGAGTCCGGCCTTGTCCTTACTCTAGAGTCCAGAGTCGTCCTCACTCTAGAGTCCAGAGTCGTCCTCACTCTAGAGTCCAGAGTCGTCCTCACTCTAGAGTCCGGCCTTGTCCTCACTCTAGAGTCCAGAGTCGTCCTCACTCTAGAGTCCAGAGTCGTCCTCACTCTAGAGTCCGGCCTTGTCCTTACTCTAGAGTCCAGAGTCGTCCTCACTCTAGAGTCCAGAGTCGTCCTCACTCTAGAGTCCGGCCTTGTCCTCACTCTAGAGTCCAGAGTCGTCCTCACTCTAGAGTCCAGAGTCGTCCTCACTCTAGAGTCCGGCCTTGTCCTTACTCTAGAGTCCAGAGTCGTCCTCACTCTAGAGTCTGGCCTTGTCCTCACTCTAGAGTCCAGAGTCGTCCTCACTCTAGAGTCCGGCCTTGTCCTTACTCTAGAGTCCGGCCTTGTCCTTACTCTAGAGTCCAGAGTCGTCCTCACTCTAGAGTCCAGAGTCGTCCTCACTCTAGAGTCCAGAGTCGTCCTCACTCTAGAGTCCGGCCTTGTCCTTACTCTAGAGTCCAGAGTCGTCCTCACTCTAGAGTCCAGAGTCGTCCTCACTCTAGAGTCCGGCCTTGTCCTTACTCTAGAGTCCGGCCTTGTCCTTACTCTAGAGTCCAGAGTCGTCCTCACTCTAGAGTCCAGAGTCGTCCTCACTCTAGAGTCCAGAGTCGTCCTCACTCTAGAGTCCGGCCTTGTCCTCACTCTAGAGTCCAGAGTCGTCCTCACTCTAGAGTCCAGAGTCGTCCTCACTCTAGAGTCCGGCCTTGTCCTTACTCTAGAGTCCAGAGTCGTCCTCACTCTAGAGTCCAGAGTCGTCCTCACTCTAGAGTCCGGCCTTGTCCTCACTCTAGAGTCCAGAGTCGTCCTCACTCTAGAGTCCGGCCTTGTCCTTGCTCTAGAGTCCAGAGTCGTCCTCACTCTAGAGTCCAGAGTCGTCCTCACTCTAGAGTCCAGAGTCGTCCTCACTCTAGAGTCCGGCCTTGTCCTTACTCTAGAGTCCAGAGTCGTCCTCACTCTAGAGTCCAGAGTCGTCCTCACTCTAGAGTCCGGCCTTGTCCTTACTCTAGAGTCCGGCCTTGTCCTTACTCTAGAGTCCAGAGTCGTCCTCACTCTAGAGTCCAGAGTCGTCCTCACTCTAGAGTCCAGAGTCGTCCTCACTCTAGAGTCCGGCCTTGTCCTCACTCTAGAGTCCAGAGTCGTCCTCACTCTAGAGTCCAGAGTCGTCCTCACTCTAGAGTCCGGCCTTGTCCTTACTCTAGAGTCCAGAGTCGTCCTCACTCTAGAGTCCAGAGTCGTCCTCACTCTAGAGTCCGGCCTTGTCCTTACTCTAGAGTCCAGAGTCGTCCTCACTCTAGAGTCTGGCCTTGTCCTCACTCTAGAGTCCAGAGTCGTCCTCACTCTAGAGTCCGTCCTTGTCCTTACTCTAGAGTCCGCCTTGTCCTTACTCTAGAGTCCAGAGTCGTCCTCACTCTAGAGTCCAGAGTCGTCATCACTCTAGAGTCAGAGTCGTCCTCACTCTAGAGTCCGGCCTTGTCCTTACTCTAGAGTCCAGAGTCGTCCTCACTCTAGAGTCCAGAGTCGTCCTCACTCTAGAGTCCGGCCTTGTCCTTACTCTAGAGTCCGCCTTGTCCTTACTCTAGAGTCCAGCAGTCGTCCTCACTCTAGAGTCCAGAGTCGTCGCTCACTCTAGAGTCCAGAGTCGTCACGACTCTAGAGTCCGGCCTTGTCCTCACTCTAGAGTCCAGAGTCGTCCTCACTCTAGAGTCCAGAGTCGTCCTCACTCTAGAGTCCGGCCTTGTCCTTACTCTAGAGTCCACGAGTCGTCCTCTACTCTAGAGTCCGGACTTGTCCTCACTCTAGAGTCCAGAGTCGTCCTCACTCTAGAGTCCAGAGTCGTCCTCACTCTAGAGTCCGGCCTTGTCCTTACTCTAGAGTCCAGAGTCGTCCTCACTCTAGAGTCCAGAGTCGTCCTCACTCTAGAGTCCAGAGTCGTCCTCACTCTAGAGTCCGGTCCTTGTCCTTACTCTAGAGTCCAGAGTCGTCCTCACTCTAGAGTCCAGAGTCGTCCTCACTCTAGAGTCCGGCTTGTCCTTACTCTAGAGTCCGGCCTTGTCTTACTCTAGAGTCCAGAGTCGTCCTCACTCTAGAGTCAGAGACGTCCTCACTCTAGAGTCCAGAGTCGTCCTCACTCTAGAGTCGGCCTGTCCTCACTCTAGAGTCCAGAGTCGTCCTCACTCTAGAGTCCAGAGTCGTCCCACCTCTAGAGTCCGGCCTTGTCCTTACTCTAGAGTCCAGAGTCGTCCTCACTCTAGAGTCCAGAGTCGTCCTCACTCTAGAGTCCGGCCTTGTCCTTACTCTAGAGTCCAGAGTCGTCCTCACTCTAGAGTCCGGCCTTGTCCTCACTCTAGAGTCCAGAGTCGTCCTCACTCTAGAGTCCGGCCTTGTCCTTACTCTAGAGTCCGGCCTTGTCCTTACTCTAGAGTCCAGAGTCGTCCTCACTCTAGAGTCCAGAGTCGTCCTCAACTCTAGAGTCCAGAGTCGTCCTCACTCTAGAGTCCGGCCTTGTCCTTACTCTAGAGTCCAGAGTCGTCCTCACTCTAGAGTCCAGAGTCGTCCTCACTCTAGAGTCCGGCCTTGTCCTTACTCTAGAGTCCAGAGTCGTCCTCACTCTAGAGTCCAGAGTCGTCCTCACTCTAGAGTCCAGAGTCGTCCTCACTCTAGAGTCCGGACCTTGTCCCTCACTCTAGAGTCCAGAGTCGTCCTCACTCTAGAGTCCAGAGTCGTCCTCACTCTAGAGTCCGGCCTTGTCCTTACTCTAGAGTCCAGAGTCGTCCTCTACTCTAGAGTCCGGCCCTTGTCCCTCACTCTAGAGTCCAGAGTCGTCCTCACTCTAGAGTCCAGAGTCGTCCTCACTCTAGAGTCCGGCCTTGTCCTTACTCTAGAGTCCAGAGTCTCCTCACTCTAGAGTCCGGCCTTGGTCCTCACTCTAGAGTCCAGAGTCGTCCTCACTCTAGAGTCCAGAGTCGTCCTCACTCTAGAGTCCGGCCTTGTCCTTACTCTAGAGTCCAGAGTCGTCCTCACTCTGGAATCCAGCCTCCTCCGCACTCTGGCTCCTGCACAGATCCAAAGAGGCTGACAGGAGGTTGAGGGCATACATTGGGAGATGTGAGGGAGTTCAGGTCAGCATTACTTCATGTTCAGCCTGGTTGTGATTCCAGGCATCTCAAGGAATCCAGAGGAGGCTCCTCAGATGAAGTCACCATTTGAAGCTAGTTACCTCCTATCCTTATCCTCCTTATCCTTATCGTAGCGTGCTCAGCAGTTTGAATGTGAGTCTCGTAGTGGAACTTGCACCTGGCTCTGGAGCTATCAGAGGAGGTCATGGTCCTGGAGGTTTTGAACTCCTCCTGGCCACGCGTCCCCATAAACCAAACCCCTCACACGACACTTTAACGGCACCTTTGTTAACACACACAAAGAAACGCTCGTTAAAGTTTCCTCTTAAGTCGTTCGTTGATGTGTTTATGCTTTGGATGTTCGGATTTTGAGCGGAGATTAAAATGATTTACAACAATTATAAAAATATGCACTGGACATTATTACAGATGTGACAAAATGTCTCTTGATGGAACAGCATCCCTCTGTTGGGCGGTCATGAGAAGTCCAGCATAAACAGTCTGCTAGTGGAACAACACACAACTAAATCAATCCCACCAAGGGATTTACAAACCAGTTCAAACCATTCTGTGACTTCAATCGGGCGGTGTGTTTGAATGTTGGGAGTCAGCCACACACCGCGATGTGACACACATTCTACCAGCCACACACCACTTAACCCTGACCTCGCACTCCACAGGACCCACCACACACACTCACACACACGGCGCACACAAAACTACATTCACACGGGCGGCACACACACAGAGGACACGAGAGATTTGACTAACTGCAGCAGGTAAAGTTGAACAAAGAGAAAATAAGAAACGGGAATTAAGACGAGGAAGAAGGGAACAGAAATCTATCCATCATTTTTATTCTATCAGTTTCCCCGTCTCTCTGATCCCACGATGGTAATGATGACGGAGTCAGAGATAATCTGCCAGGATCACAGCTTCCTTTGTGCCCACAATCACCGTACCACCGTACAGTCCCCCACTCACCACCGACGTTCAAGATGAATCACACGTGATCGGCCTTGCTGCAGGAGAAGAGGTGAAAGCCTCTTCCCTATGCTCCTTTGGCTCTGATTCTCCAGTCTTTGTGGCGCGTGAGTTCTATTCACCGGCCTGCCAGCTCAACCGTAGCTGGCTGCACGGACACACAGCGAACAAGCTGTCAATACAAATGAAACGGAGAATCAAAAGTAATTACGATTCTCCTTCTAATCCCTTTCACTCCCAGCCTTAACTCCTCATTGCTCACCTTACCTTTCCTGCTGTGTGTGGTGTGTGTGCGTGCTTGTGCCTGTGTGTACATACATGTGTGTGTCTGTGTGCATGTGTGTGTGTGTGTGTGTGTGTGTGTGTGTGTGTGCGTGTGTGTGAGTGTTCCCCCACCTTGTGCTAATCAGGATCAAGTCTCTCAAGGATCAAGTCTCTCTGTCACTGATCAGGATAACATGTCTAATTAATCCAATCTCTCTCCCTCAAATCTCCATTCAGACACAAGCCAGAAAGACTTCCTCTTAAAGAGGACAGAACACAGGGTGGTGCCTCCGTGGTGGGTGGAGGCGGGTATAGACTCAGCGAGGCGGTGGAGCTGGTGAGGTGGGGGGTGGTGTAGATTAGTGTCTACCTGTTCCCTGTACCTGGGTCAAGAGGAATTAGCG
>NW_028177268.1:0-12500 GCF_964030765.1 Micromesistius poutassou
GGGTTATAGTTAGGTATTGAACCCAGAATCTAATAAATAAAAAAAATAAAAAATAGCAGCATGTATATAACTTTGAATAACAGTTAAACTGTTAACACTGTATTATGACCAACATCTAGCGATGAAGAGGAGGGATAAGAGCTGCAGGATGAAGGTGAATAACACGTTAAAGGGCGAGACACTTCACTCAACAGACTTTTTACCATCCGTTTATTACCATAAAATACTTTTGTTCTTTTCAGAAATACAGCATGTGACAACCAACCAAAACAGGAAAATAAATCAATAAAAACAAAACCAATATGGGAGATCTGTTGAAGGCCCCGTGCAGCTCTACTGCTGGGCAGAAGACTCCGAACAACCCTTCACCGTCTGTGTTTAAACAGTCAATACTACCGTCTAATTGAGACACATTACAATTTATATTTAAATGTTGAAAGGTTAGTTTTCATCATTCTTGGTTCCAGTTCTCTGGGTCGTTACATGATCATATTTGACCAGTGGGTTGATCAGCAGGGCGGCTTGCGGTGTGTGTTTGTTACGGGAAGCCAAAAGGGACACAGCCCGTAACATTGGACCCCTTCACATTGGAAGCGGTTTGTCTACATGGCTCATTAACATCCAGTGATCGCTACTAAATTGAATAAGTTATTTCTATGAATTATTGTCATTACAGCATCTTCACAGACACAAAATCCAGCATGAAATTGAATAACAAAAATACAACATAATTGCGACAAAGACATTAAAATAAATCACACTCCAACTGATATGTTCAACATTTGTTCAGAAAACCACAAAGAAAATTTGTTTGAGGCAACACAGCAATGATTTTGATCAGAGTTTACACGGTAACATTGAAGAGCAGGAAAACAGAAACTAAAAGTTCAAACGAGAATAAGCCGAAATAAAGACGCCTGACCTTCTGACCTTTCCACTCTGTCAATGCCAAAAGCAGGAAACTAAATGAAGGCATAACGTTGGTTGGTCCTTACTACAGTCAGCAATGTTCTTCTAATCAATAATGGTCCCTAATGTCCTTAATATTCATAGAAATATTCCTAACCTGAGCTTGGCTATTACCTGAGTATTTAGTTTAAATGCAGACTCAAAATATGAACTTTGTTTGTTAGCAACAGTAACTAGGTGGAACATTATTCCTATGTTCCTTATTAATCTGTATTTACGTGACCAATTCAGAATCCCTGTAGAATGTTTGAGGACAAACTCAAACACACTTCCATGTTTCATGATAGCACTTGTTTCGAGGAGCTGGCACACAGAGAGGGTCGGGGTCAAGACTAGACACCTATAACCCCAACGACCCCCTCTTGAATGAATATTGGAAGTTTGTATTTGGCAGAATACAAAAAAAACGAACTGCAAAAAGTGTGGAACCTGAAAGCAGAGAAAGACATGAGCTAGCAGCTAACACCTAGCAGCTAACATCTCAGCTCGCTAACCTAGTAGCTAACCTTTTAGCAGCTAACACTAGTGGGTAACATCTTAGCGGCTAACATGTAAGCACTTGGGTGGTGTGCCAGAGACAAGCGATGAATGATAAAGAAGCCAGTCCCTTATTTATAACATCACCTCTACAGGAAGCACTCACAGCTCCGACCGGGTGGAAGAGTTTCAAAGACTTCAACATGGGTCAAATCAAATCTGAGCTCCTCATTGGTTGAAATTCACCACCGTTCCATTCCTGCATGTAAACATCGTGAAGGAAAAAGAAGGTCCAAACTATTTAAAAAAAAGAAGAATAGCGGCAGTGTGTAAAATACACCAAGCAGCAGAGAGCAGGAATGTGAAAGCATCGTTAGACTGAGAGGCTGCTGAGCCTCGTTAGACTGAGAGGCTGCTGAGCCTCGTTAGACTGAGAGGCTGCTGAGCCTCGTTAGACTGAGAGGCTGCTGAGCCGCGACCCCACAACAACATCCAGCAGTTTGACGCCAAAGAGACGCGGAGACGTTGCTGTGACCTCATCGTGTTCGGAGTTCTACAGAACTGCAGTACTGTGTAGGTTATCTAGTACACACACACACACACACACACACACACACACACACACACACACACACACACACACACACACACACACACACACACACACACACACACACACACACACACACACACACACACACACACACACACACACACACACACACACACACGTCTTTGGTGCTTGCTGAGAGCGACCAAGCAGAACCAGGTGTTTGTGGCTCCAGGTGGCAGTGCGACTATTGACCAGATCTCAGTCATTTTGTGGTTCAGGATATTCCCTGGATCCCACAACTGACAACACAGGGATGTGAAGCCAGGCTGGTGGTCTGCAGACGACATCACAACCAGAGAACACATGGAGTCTGTTTGGGGAGGGGAGAGAGGAGAGGAGAGGAGTGAGAGGGGAGGAGAGGAGTGAGAGGGGAGGAGAGGAGAGGAGAGGAGTGAGAGGGGAGGAGAGGAGAGGAGAGGAGTGAGAGGGGAGGAGAGGGGAGGAGAGGAGTGAGAGGGGAGGGGAGACATGGGAGAGGAGAAGAGTTGAGGGTAGAAGGGAGGCAGGGGAAGACGGAAAGAGGAAAGGAGAGGAGAGAGGCAAAGACGGGAGGGGAGAGGAAGGGAGGAAGGTAGGGGAAAGGAAAGGGGCTGAGAGAGGAGAGGACAGGTGGAGGAGGAGGAGGTGTGTTCAGAAGTTGTGCTGGGGTCGTTTCTTGGCCTGTATGGCGTCCAGGATGGGTTGTCTCTTGGCCTGGTACCTCTGGTGGATCTCCTCAATCTCCTGCTCCATCTGGGGGTCCAGGGAGGCCAGCCGCGCCCGGAGCTCCTCCACGCTCCACGACCGCATCTGCCCCCACGACCCCAAACACACCACAGGGTACCCTTAGTGGTTAGAACCCACTGCATTTAAATAGGGCACTCAAAGCCATTTACATAGCCACTTTTTAGGAGAGATGAGACTTTATCCTCGTCAGACAGTAAAAGACTTTAACTTGAACATCCACTAGCAGTGGTAGCCCCTACCTCCCACTGGCCTCACAGTGGTGAGGTGGAACCAGTCAGAGCCCAGTGGTAGCCCCTACCTCCCACTGGCCTCACAGTGGTGAGGTGGAACCAGTCAGAGCCCAGTGGTAGCCCCTACCTCCCACTGGCCTCACAGTGGTGAGGTGGAACCAGTCAGAGCCCAGTGGTAGCCCCTACCTCCCACTGGCCTCACAGTGGTGAGGTGGAACCAGTCAGAGCCCAGTGGTAGCCCCTACCTCCCACTGGCCTCACAGTGGTGAGGTGGAACCAGTCAGAGCCCAGTGGTAGCCCCTACCTCCCACTGGCCTCACAGTGGTGAGGTGGAACCAGTCAGAGCCCAGGGGAGCTAGAGCCAGCAGGGCGCCACGGGGGCTTTAATGACCACCACTGCTTGGTTTCCAGAGAAACCACGTTAAGGTGTGGCTGATTAGACTCTTACAACGTTTGAACAATTATATCAGCTGAGCCACTCTTTCACTCTTTTCCCCATAAAATCTAACATAAGCAAATCTAGTATGCCTGATCTACACTGATTATTTATTTATTTATTTATATGCCTGATCCACACTGATTATTTATTTATTTATTTATTTATATGCCTGATCCACACTGATTATTTATTTATTTATTTATTATATGCCTGATCCATACTGATTATTCCTGTTTGAACCAAAAGGTCAGAGTGGAGCTGATAGCATTTCAGTAGCCTTGGCGATATGGCTGAAAACTGTATCACGATATAAGTGTTTCATATCGGTCGATATCGATAATTATTGATCATTTTTATGACCTATTTAAAATAATAACCAGGAGAAAAATATAAAAGTAAACTGTTTTATTTTAAACTTAACCTTCCCCTGATTGTAGGCAGACAGGGAAAAGGAATGTCAACACAACCATGGAAAACTCAAATAAATAAATAAATAATAAACATAAGTCTCAATGAAAACTTAACAATTATCAATTATAAAGTGCTCAAAAACACAACCTCTGGTTCAAAGCGGAGCTAGACTCTTTAACCTCTGGTTCAAAGCGGAGCTAGACTCTTTAACCTCTGGTTCAAAGCGGAGCTAGACTCTTTAACCTCTGGTTCAAAGCGGAGCTAGACTCTTTAACCTCTGGTTCAAAGCGGAGCTAGACTCTTTAACCTCTGGTTCAAAGCGGAGCTAGACTCTTTAACCTCTGGTTCAAAGCGGAGCTAGACTCTTTGCGCCGTTAACTTCCAACGAGGAAAAAAATTATCAAAACGTTCTATTGAACGCATTTTGTATTGATATTGATTACGCCTCTCTCACAACACATATGGTTATCGTTTTAGGGCCCAGCCCTACACTAGGCTATCAATCGGCTCAATAGGATCTGGATGGTTCTAGCTGAACCCCCAGGAGACCACGCTATCTGTTAGCAGTTACCAGCAGTAGCGCTATTTATTACCCCAGATCAATGATGCTAAAATAAGACCCAGGACGCTGCTACGCTTTAGCATAACCAACAGAGACACAAGAGGTGAACACTGGAGATCCGGAGCAAGTGGGTTAGAGTACAGAGGCCATGTAGGAGCAGGAGGGGTTAGTTATCTACTGATTCTGAACCAATATAAACTACTGTCGGAACATCAAGCTCTCTTCGTGTCCTTATTCACAGTTAGAATAAACAACGGGCAGCATGCTGTTGACATGTGAGCAGCCTTAGCAGCATGTTAGCGTGCCAACGGTCCAGATAGCATCACCCCTTTAGCACGCTAACACATGCTAGCGAACAAGCTGGTTGACGAGCAGCACCTGACTGCTGCGGTTCAGCCAGAGGTCAAGGGACTCGGTGACCTTTCACACACGGTCAGATGGGGTCCAAACCCTGACCCTAACCCTAACCCTGACCCAAACCCTAACCCTAACCCTGACCCTAACCCTAACAGTGACCCTAACCCTGACCCTAACCCTAACCCTGACCCAAACCCTAACCCAAACCCTGACCCTGTCCCTAACCCTGACCCTAACCCTGACCCTAACCCTACTAACCCTGACCCTAACCCTGACCCTGTCCCTAACCCTGACCCTAACCCTGACCCTAACCCTACTAACCCTGACCCTAACCCTGACCCTAACCCTACTAACCCTGACCCTAACCCTACCATGGAAATAATGACATGCCCGCAAGTGCACACACCTACACACACAGACACGCACAATAATACAATCACAAGCACACATGCACTCAATATCACACAAAGACACCCCTCCTGCTGACTCACCACCTCCAGGTCTCCGTCAGGGGGGAGTTTGTGGTTGTCTGAGTCCCCTCCTCCTCCCTTGTTGGCTTCTCTCTCCTTCTGTTCAAAGTATTCCAGGAAGGCGGGCTTGGCTGGCTGCAGAGTCTCCCCTCGCCCTGGAACACACACATTATACACACGCAGAACATTTACACACACCTGGTTTGAACACATACCTTGTTTTTACAAATACACACGCGCCTTGTTATACTGTAACATCCACACGTGTTAAAGTTTGATCTGATAATCAGCCCATATGCGCAAACAATGAGGTTGGATAATGACATCATCTCCCCCGCACACTGCCAACAAGGCTCTCAGTGAATTGGATGCATCAACTTTATTTATAATGTCCACTCTTCCTCCTGTAATGTTTAAATACGATGAATCAACAGTTTTTGTATCGTATATCCCCTCTTATTCTGCACCGTGTCAAGATCAAATCATTCAGACCATGAAGGATAACCTTTTGAAGCTGTTTGACCCTACCTGCTTCTTAAGGACATCTATTTGAAGCCACCTTAAGTTTACTCCGATAAAGACATCTGCGTCTCAAAGTACTGTTCCTCATAACTATCAAATTTCAGATTTCTGTCGCACTGAAACAAGGGTGCAGTGTGTGTGCATGAGTGTGCGTGTGTGCGTGTGCGTGTGCGTGTGCGTGTGTGTGTCTGTGTGTCGGGGCAACAGCCAGGGTACTGCGGTGGAGAAGAGCAGAGAGCCGCTGTGCTGTGGCGGGGGGCCGGGGGCCACAGCGGGGGACTGGGGCCCACAGCCAGCTCAACAACCTGATGCATAGCTTTAAGATGCAACTTCGGCTCCAGTGGCTCACAGCTAGACTAGCACGTAGCCTTGGGAGATGCTATTAAGATTAATTAAGAATCAGATGTTAACCAACTCTAACCTAATACTGAAATTTAACCTTCTCTGAATTAATACCTAAACTTAATAAGCTCTAAACTTTACCATCTCTAAAGTAATAACTAAACTTAACCATCTCTAACTTAAACTTACCAATCCCTACACCTAACATTTTCCAAATTGATCACTAAAGTGAAACATTTTGAGGTGAGGGTACAATGCAATGCAATTGTTGCTCTTTCCATCTACTTTTACCATCATTTTGAATACAGATCCTTGGTTGTTTAACCATAGAAGCGTTATTGTTCCTTAGCTCAATACATCTATGGAGAAACTAACAGACGGCGAGGGATACAGATCTCTACTGGGGGCAGGGATCGAACCTGGACCTTTACAGAGCGCTCCCATGGCCTCCTGTGACCTTTACTGCCTCGACATGCTGCGTCCTTCAAACCACTTCCTTTCACCCCGTCGTCATATGACCTCTGACCTCCATTGGAGACCTTAAGACTCATTATATCATACTGCCCAGATGTCTTCATTAAATATATCATTTCAGGATATTGCCCAGAGGAAGAGATGATTCAGTGTTGGCTATAGCTGGACCCTGAAACTCAACACTGTTTGTTGACTAAAGGAAACACAGACTGAAACATGTTCAGTCTGTTCCTTCATATATACCTTCATATCCTTCATATATACTATACTACATACAGTACTGTGGTACTGTATGTAGTATAGTATATACTATGTAGAATACTAAATCAATGTTAATATATTGTAACAATAGCATGAGAAGCACTGTGGCAGTTTCAAACACAACGATGTCACCCCATAATTAATATTCAAACAATTTAACGATTAATTACTGAACAATGACCAAAACAGCAATATCATTCCTATACTTCAGAAACAGAATTGCGTCATTGCAACGTGTGGTCACGATGTACACGCCCAATCAGTACATGACCTCCACTCAGACCTGCCACTCCTCCGCACACAAATACACGTACATGTGCACACACATGCACTACTGTGGCAATGCTAATGTGATGCTCAGGGACGTGGGTTGTGCTAATGTAGAGCTAACCATATCAGACTCAATCCATACTAACACAGTAACACCTAGCACAGGAAGGCACAGAGTGTGTGTGTGTGTGTGTGTGTGTGTGTGTGTGTGTGTGTGTGTGTGTGTGTGTGTGTGTGTGTGTGTGTGTGTGTGTGTGTGTGTGTGTGTGTGTGTGTGTGTGTGAGACAAGCCTAGGAAATCTCCAATGAGCAGTGGCATTATTTCCACTATGGACGTAGGGCCAAACCTTTACTGTATCTCTTTACTGTATCTCTCCGCAGACACAAGGGAGAGTTTACTCTAAGGAACATTCAAGTCACAACATCTCCTAATCCAACCTGATCTAATCTCATCTGAATCCCACACTCCCAATGTAAACTAATTGTAAACCAACATAATCCCAAGGCAAATTTATTTTGAAACTCTTAATCCAATATATATAAGAACACACTTGGAGAGCATTCTCTTCCCATTTGTTCAACCCTTAAGCCAAAGTACAGTATATTTCACTTATTTGCTTCACTTTGCTTGAAATAGATGAAAGAATCATGAAATGAGACTATAAAGAATATAAAGAATATAAAGAACATGCAAACATCCTGGGACCGATACACCTCCCCCATCCCATGGCCAGGAATCAACTCAGTCACATGACCTTTGAGTTAACTACAAAACATAAACAACTGTGTCAACAAGACACACACACAGGTTACCCTTACTGGCAAGTAACACAATGTTATGTATATTGATCTCATAAACATATCAATAAATATATAACGATAAATACAATTAGACTATCAAGCTCTCCTTGAGGGAATGCTGCTGTACGACAGCACCCTCTGGTGGGGCAGCGGTAGTGTCTTACTCTTAATGGTTCCGTCCCCCTCCTCCTCCTCTTCATCAGAGTTGATCACCATGGTCCCCAGCGAGGACACCATGGTGCCGGTGTCCGGCTCCCCTCGGGTCCCGGGGTAGGGCCCCGTGCCCCCCAGACGGATGGTGTCGCTGCCCTCCGACCCCGCCAGCACCATGGTCCCCAGGTCCACCTCGTCCTCCTCCTGCAACGCACACGCATGACTGGACCATCGTAGGGAGAGACCAACGCACGACTGGACCATCGTAGGGAGAGGCCAACGCACGACTGGACCATCGTAGGGAGAGGCCAACGCACGACTGGACCATCGTAGGGACTAGGGAGTGGCCAACGCACGACTGGACCATCGTAGGGACTAGGGAGTGGCCAACGCACGACTGGACCATCGTAGGGAGAGGCCAACGCACGACTGGACCATCGTAGGGACTAGGGAGTGGCCAACACATGACTGGACCATCGTAGGGACTAGGGAGTGGCCAACACATGACTGGACCATCGTAGGGAGAGGCCAACGCACGACTGGACCATCGTAGGGAGAGGCCAACACATGACTGGACCATCGTAGGGAGAGGCCAACGCACGACTGGACCATCGTAGGGAGAGGCCAACTCATGACTGGACCATCGTAGGGAGTGGCCAACACATGACTGGACCATCGTAGGGACTAGGGAGTGGCCAACACATGACTGGACCATCGTAGGGAGAGGCCAACGCACGACTGGACCATCGTAGGGACTAGGGAGTGGCCAACACATGACTGGACCATCGTAGGGACTAGGGAGTGGCCAACACATGACTGGACCATCGTAGGGAGAGGCCAACGCACGACTGGACCATCGTAGGGAGAGGCCAACGCACGACTGGACCATCGTAGGGACTAGGGAGTGGCCAACACATGACTGGACCATCGTAGGGACTAGGGAGTGGCCAACACATGACTGGACCATCGTAGGGAGAGGCCAACGCACGACTGGACCATCGTAGGGAGAGGCCAACACATGACTGGACCATCGTAGGGAGAGGCCAACGCACGACTGGACCATCGTAGGGAGAGGCCAACTCATGACTGGACCATCGTAGGGAGTGGCCAACACATGACTGGA
Organism: Micromesistius poutassou; assembly: GCF_964030765.1. Taxonomy (NCBI): domain Eukaryota; kingdom Metazoa; phylum Chordata; class Actinopteri; order Gadiformes; family Gadidae; genus Micromesistius; species Micromesistius poutassou. Next base: position 9,201 of record NW_028177268.1, read on the forward strand.
CCATCGTAGGGACTAGGGAGTGGCCAACACATGACTGGACCATCGTAGGGAGAGGCCAACGCACGACTGGACCATCGTAGGGAGAGGCCAACGCACGACTGGACCATCGTAGGGACTAGGGAGTGGCCAACACATGACTGGACCATCGTAGGGAGAGGCCAACGCACGACTGGACCATCGTAGGGACTAGGGAGTGGCCAACACATGACTGGACCATCGTAGGGACTAGGGAGTGGCCAACACATGACTGGACCATCGTAGGGAGAGGCCAACGCACGACTGGACCATCGTAGGGAGAGGCCAACGCACGACTGGACCATCGTAGGGACTAGGGAGTGGCCAACACATGACTGGACCATCGTAGGGAGAGGCCAACACACGACTGGACCATCGTAGGGACTAGGGAGTGGCCAACACATGACTGGACCATCGTAGGGAGAGGCCAACGCACGACTGGACCATCGTAGGGAGAGGCCAACGCACGACTGGACCATCGTAGGGAGAGGCCAACGCACGACTGGACCATCGTAGGGACTAGGGAGTGGCCAACACATGACTGGACCATCGTAGGGACTAGGGAGTGGCCAACACATGACTGGACCATCGTAGGGAGAGGCCAACGCACGACTGGACCATCGTAGGGAGAGGCCAACGCACGACTGGACCATCGTAGGGACTAGGGAGTGGCCAACACATGACTGGACCATCGTAGGGAGAGGCCAACGCACGACTGGACCATCGTAGGGACTAGGGAGCGGCCAACACATAACTGGACCATCGTAGGGAGAGGCCAACGCACGACTGGACCATCGTAGGGAGAGGCCAACGCACGACTGGACCATCGTAGGGAGAGGCCAACGCACAACTGGACCATCGTAGGGACTAGGGAGTGGCCAACACATGACTGGACCATCGTAGGGACTAGGGAGTGGCCAACACATGACTGGACCATCGTACGGAGAGGCCAACGCACGACTGGACCATCGTAGGGAGAGGCCAACGCACGACTGGACCATCGTAGGGACTAGGGAGTGGCCAACACATGACTGGACCATCGTAGGGAGAGGCCAACGCACGACTGGACCATCGTAGGGACTAGGGAGTGGCCAACACATGACTGGACCATCGTAGGGAGAGGCCAACGCACGACTGGACCATTGTAGGGACTAGGGAGTGGCCAACACATGACTGGACCATCGTAGGGACTAGGGAGTGGCCAACACATGACTGGACCATCGTAGGGAGAGGCCAACGCACGACTGGACCATCGTAGGGAGAGGCCAACACATGACTGGACCATCGTAGGGAGAGGCCAACACATGACTGGACCATCGTAGGGAGAGGCCAACGCACGACTGGACCATCGTAGGGACTAGGGAGTGGCCAACACATGACTGGACCATCGTAGGGACTAGGGAGTGGCCAACACATGACTGGACCATCGTAGGGAGAGGCCAACGCACGACTGGACCATCGTAGGGAGAGGCCAACGCACGACTGGACCATCGTAGGGACTAGGGAGTGGCCAACACATGACTGGACCATCGTAGGGAGAGGCCAACGCACGACTGGACCATCATAGGGACTAGGGAGTGGCCAACACATGACTGGACCATCGTAGGGAGAGGCCAACGCACGACTGGACCATCGTAGGGACTAGGGAGTGGCCAACACATGACTGGACCATCGTAGGGACTAGGGAGTGGCCAACACATGACTGGACCATCGTAGGGAGAGGCCAACGCACGACTGGACCATCGTAGGGAGAGGCCAACACATGACTGGACCATCGTAGGGAGAGGCCAACGCACGACTGGACCATCGTAGGGAGAGGCCAACGCTGTGACTGGACCATCGTAGGGAGCGGCCAACGCATGACTGGACCATCGTAGGGAGAGGCCAACGCACGACTGGACCATCGTAGGGAGAGGCCAACGCTGTGACTGGACCATCGTAGGGAGAGGCCAACACATGACTGGACCATCGTAGAGAGAGGCCAACACATGACTGGACCATCGTAGGGAGAGGCCAACGCACGACTGGACCATCGTAGGGAGAGGCCAACGCTGTGACTGGACCATCGTAGGGACTAGGGAGTGGCCAACACATGACTGGACCATCGTAGGGAGAGGCCAACGCACGACTGGACCATCGTAGGGAGAGGCCAACGCATGACTGGACCATCGTAGGGAGAGGCCAACGCACGACTGGACCATCGTAGGGACTAGGGAGTGGCCAACACATGACTGGACCATCGTAGGGACTAGTGAGTGGCCAACACATGACTGGACCATCGTAGGGAGAGGCCAACGCACGACTGGACCATCGTAGGGAGAGGCCAACGCACGACTGGACCATCGTAGGGACTAGGGAGTGGCCAACACATGACTGGACCATCGTAGGGAGAGGCCAACGTACGACTGGACCATCGTAGGGACTAGGGAGTGGCCAACACATGACTGGACCATCATAGGGAGAGGCCAACGCACGACTGGACCATCGTAGGGACTAGGGAGTGGCCAACACATGACTGGATCATCGTAGGGAGAGGCCAACGCACGACTGGACCATCGTAGGGAGAGGCCAACACATGACTGGACCATCGTAGGGAGAGGCCAACACATGACTGGACCATCGTAGGGAGAGGCCAACACACGACTGGACCATCGTAGGGAGAGGCCAACGCACAACTGGACCATCGTAGGGAGAGGCCAACGCACGACTGGACCATCGTAGGGAGAGGCCAACGCACGACTGGACCATCGTAGGGAGAGGCCAACGCTGTGACTGGACCATCGTAGGGAGAGGCCAACACATGACTGGACCATCGTAGAGAGAGGCCAACGCATGACTGGACCATCGTAGGGAGAGGCCAACGCATGACTGGACCATCGTAGGGAGAGGCCAACGCACGACTGGACCATCGTAGGGAGAGGCCAACGCTGTGACTGGACCATCATAGGGAGCAGCCAACGCATGACTGGACCATCGTAGAGAGAGGCCAACACTGTGACTGGACCATCGTAGGGAGCAGCCAACGCATGACTGGACCATCGTAGAGAGAGGCCAACGCATGACTGGACCATCGTAGGGAGAGGCCAACGCTGTGACTGTGTTCTAATCAGCGGACGGAGCCGGTGTGGTGTCAATGAGGGGGTGGGGGGGGGTCCGGTGTGGTGTCAATGAGGGGGTGGGGGGGGTCCGGTGTGGTGTCAATGAGGGGGTGGGGGGGGGGTCCGGTGTGGTGTCAATGAGGGGGTGGAGGGGAGTCCGGTGTGGTGTCAATGAGGGGGTGGGGGG
>NW_028177267.1:0-7500 GCF_964030765.1 Micromesistius poutassou
AGAGAGAGAGAGAGAGAGAGAGAGAGACAGAGAGAGAGAGAGAAAGAAGAGAGAGACAGAGAGACAGAGAGACAGAGAGACAGAGAGAGAGAAATAGACAGAGAGGAAGGGGTTAAAAGAAAGTGTTATTAAGAAGCAAGTTTGGCACAGAGTAGATACAAGTGAGATGGAGCGAAGATAGAGAGAGCATGCGCGCGAGAGAGAGAGAGTGAGACTGAGAGCGAGGGCGAGAGAGACAGCGAGAGTGAGAGAGCGAGAGAAGAGAGAAAAAGAGCCAGTAAAGAACATTGAGACAAAACAGGAAACTAAAAGGGGGAAGAAAAAACACGAAACAAAGCAAAGCAAGCCCTGGGTGTCAGCAGCACCTGGATCAATACGGCTGTTGACACACATCCATTGAACTTGCCTATCCTCTCTTATTGAAAACTCTGGCATTGAGTTGACTTTACCTCATCCTCGCTCTCTCATTCTAAACCTTGTTATGTACACCAGCTGTGCTGCTTTTCTGCCTCTCCTAAGCTGGTAAAATACACAGGGAGCTCCACCTTGAGATGAAAGGGAAAAGGACATCCGAGGAGACAGGTAGAAAGAAATGGAGCTGGTGAGGGAAGGAGAAAGAGAGACGGAGTAAGAGAGCGAGAGGTAGAGAGTGAGAGTGAGAGAGATGGAGGGAGGGAGGGAGGGAGGGAGGGAGGGAGGAGAGAGAGAGAGAGAGAGAGAGAGCAGAATAGAAACAGAACAGAACAGAAAACAGAGGGAAAGTAAACACAGAGACTCTGTAACTTGGACGGTCAGGGTGGCCATCATCGCTCTCTCCTTTTTCTCTCTCTCTCTCTCTCTCCTAAAAGGCATAACATGAAAGAAAAAGAAGAAATAGGATTATATTATCCAACACTGTTGATGTGACGATGAAAGTTAAGAGCCGGCGTCTAACAATAGGAGCAAGAAATGAAGCTAACAACAAAAGGCTTGGAAGGGAAATTGGATTGGCTGAATGGTCCAGAGCCGCTCGCAGCAGACAAATGATGTGCTGACAAAGAAAAAAAAGAGCTCACCTGTCGCCCCTACTGAGGTCGCTACCGTGGCAACCTGACCCAGCTTCAAAGCCTTCCTCCTCCTCCTCCTCCTCTTCTGCCACTCGTAGACCACAGTGTTTTCTCTGGTTTTAGACCAATTAGTCCTGTCTTTCCTCCGATTTCAACATCCCGGAAGAGCCAGCGCTATTTTCCATCCTGCTGACCTCCGGTCAATCCGCTGTTTATTATTTTCAAGCTTAGGCGTACTACACCATTTTTTAATAAGAGAAAATAACAGCAAGAAGAGTTTAACGAACAGTCCCCGCTCCAACACTTAAAGCTTCAAGCAGCTTCAATGGGAGCCTCTTGAATCGCAATTTAAATGAATGACACATTTACATAATCACATGGACAAACCTGACAATTATTATTGTCCTAAAAACTTTTTGTTTTAAGTACGACTCTTTTGACCTTAAAACACCAAGAGCTAGACAAAGGGAAGCGGTTCTCAGAGTCGACTCCTACATCAAGGTACCGACAGCTGCCCGTACGGCCGGACAGACCCCGCCGAACCCGGGGCCTACCGGAGCAAAACGTCCAATTAAGGTGGGTCTTAAGCTACCAGCCATCCCTGTCTTGGTGGGGGCCCGGACACGAGCTCCGTGTAGAACGACATGTGTTTTTATCATCATCCTGCTCTCTCGCGCTGGGACCTGCAGGGTTTCCGCTGCCTGTGAGTTTCCACATGGCCGAGCCCGTCAGGACGTATCCAGATCCGGAACGCTGCGCCGCCGCGTAGCTTTGACCTCGCTAGCCAACGGAGCTCGAGGAAGGCGCGAGCGAACGCCAGCCAATAGCATCGCAAAGATAAACCTAGAAACAAGCCCTGGTGTTAAAAAACAAAACAACCAAACACAATCTAAAGACAATCTGAACAGAAATCAAACAGCGCCGGCGACCTCGACATAATGGGATCCAGGACCCTGACCCCAGCAACACAACGCAACACAATCTATCGAGATGATCGCCCGATCTAACACTGGGTCGATGCGTCACGATTTAACATAACTTCACAGGGTCCCACGCACTCTGATCGAATGTAAAAACAAACAAACAAACCCAGGGGGAACACCATGCCCCAGCACACCATCCTACGCAACCCAACCCATCCCACACATCCATACTGGAATAAAGCTCTTAACAATAAACACAATGCCTTTGAGGTCCAATTAAATACAGCAACGATATAAGAAAAAAAACATGTGACGCACAAATAAATAGAAAGAGCGTTTTCAATCATCTGGAATCTATGGAAGAGGATTAGGGCCACATGTGATAAAAAAAAAAAAGTTTTGTTCTGAGTTTAAAGTCAGAATTCTGACTTTATTCTCAGAGTTCTGACTTTAAATTCACACGTGGCCCTAATCCTCTTCCGTAGGAATCAACCCCTAGAAAATGATGAAAATGTAAGAAGACACTCCGTTCTTCAAACTACAATCGCAGAGTGTGGGGCGAGTGGGGAGTCTGACGAAGGAGAGAGCTCTGAAGACGGACTCGTCTGGAACGCCAAATTGCGGCTGATGGCCTCCTGCGGAGCGTGTCGCGACCGCACATGCACTGCCATCGCCTGACGACGTTAGGGCCCGGCGTGGGGCCGGGGCCCGGGGCCACTCACTCAGAATAAGTGTGACGTGCACGCCCTGGATAGGATTTACCTCATTCTGCCAAAACCTGCTGTCACACCTGGGGGGTGCCCACGCACACACACAGTTGCGAGCATACACACACACACACACAGGGAAAGACACGCATGCACGCACAGGGAAAGACACATGCACGCACACTCGGATGCACACAAACACACACACCAAACGCCCGCCCGCCCGCCCACACACACACACACACACACACACACACACACACACACACACACACACACACACACACACACACACACACACACACACACACACACACACACACAGCCACACACACACACACACACACACAGGGAAAAACACACATTACACACAGCCACACACACACACACTGGGATAAGACACACATGGACGCACACACTCACACGCACACACACACTGGGATAAGACACACATGGACGCACACACTTACACGCACACAGACGCACACAGACACACACACACACACACACACACACACACACACACACACACACAGGGAAAAGACACACACACACACACACACACACACACACACTAAAGTTGTATCTACAAGTTGAGTGGTGGGTGGATGGAGAGTCAGAGTAGAAAGAGGCACACAAACACACACACACACACACACACACACGCACACAAACACACACACACACACACACACACACACACACACACTAATAAAGTTGTATCTGCAAGTTGAGTGGTGGGTGGATGGAGAGGTAAAGCAGATAGAGGCACACACACACGCACACACAAGCACACACACAAGCGCACACACACAAACACACACACACACACACACACACACACACACACTAATAAAGTTGTATCTGCAAGTTGAGTGGTGGGTGGATGGAGAGGTAAAGCAGATAGAGGCGCACGCACACACAAGCGCACACACACACACACACACACACACACACACACACACACACACACACACACACACACACACACACACTAATAAAGTTGTATCTGCGAGTGGAGTGGTGGGTGGATGGAGAGGAGGAGCAGGCGGAGGGATATGAGATCAGGAAGTCTTTCTCTCCTCCTCCCCCTCGGCTACTGCGGGGCCCCCCAATACCGTCTCACCTTGTTATACCTCTCCTCCCCCCCCCCGCTTTGCTCATCTCCCTCTCACTCTTGCCCCGCAGCTCCAAACCCTCTCCCCCTCATCATCACCCACTCCCCCCCCCCCTCTCTCTCTCTCTCTCTCTCTCCCTCACCCTTACTCCATTCTTCCCTCCTTCTCTCTCCACATGCCTTCTCTCTCTCACCCTCTCTCCATCTCTCTCTCAATCTCTCTCCCTCTCTCTCTCCCTCTCAATCTTGCCCTCTCTCTCCATTTCTCTCTCTCTCAATCTCTCCCCCTCTCTCAATTTCTCTCCCTCTCAATCTCTCATCCTCTCTCAAATTCTCTCTCAATCTCTCCCCCTCTCTCCATTTCTCTCTTTATCTCAATCTCTCACTCTCTCGCTCTCTCTCTCTTTCACTCTCCCTCCATCTCTCCCCCCCTCTCGCCAAAACACTGCTTCGCTCTCTCCTCCTCCTCCAGGTCCTTCCTCCCTCACTCTGTTTTCATTTATGCCCAGTGATGGCCCACGCCTCCCCCCGCTGTAGCAGCCCCCCAGGGAGGCAGCGGTGGGGGAGGGGGGGGGGGTCGAGAGTGTTGAGTGGTTGGTGGTGGTGGAGGGGGGGGGGGGGGGGTCTTTCAGAATAACAACAACAATAACAACAATAAAAAGGTGGAGGTGGTGGTTGGACACAGGTCAGTTCTCGCGGCTCACATCAACAGCTCCAACGCCGACGGGCAGTGTGGCAGTTGGGGTTAGGGTTGGCTACCGTGGCAACACCACTCCGGCCTTCCTCCAACGGGGACAGGAGCTTCTGGCCAAATTACCCTGCCCTCATATCTCAGTTTCACTCTCTCTTTTCATTCGCTCACACTCTCTACCGCCTCTCGTTCTTTGTTATTCTCCCTCCCCCCAGAGGCCCATTCGTCCTAATCCTATCAGATCCATCCCAGGGTGCTAATTCGCCGTGTTGGTGATCACATGGCCCGTTGGCTGCAGCTAATGTCAACGAGATGCAATCTGTGTCTCTGTGTGTGTGTGTGTGTGTGTGTGTGTGTGTGTGTGTGTGTGTGTGTGTGTGTCTATGAGAACAAAATAACGATCAATTCACTAATTGGTAGCGGTGTAGTCTTGCAAATCTGACTTTAGACATTACATTAAAAAAAAAATCTTCTACAAATCTGTGTGAACGGAGAGTTTGATTTTCTATTGCTTCATATTTGTCTTTTATCGCTCTCGTGCTTCTGGAGGCGAGGATCTGTGAGCACACCCTTGGCTATTAACAGCACACACAATCCCGGCCAGCAGTAGTAAACTGTGAGAAAGTGTCTGTAAAGGTGTCAAATCAATATCTCTGAAAACCCAACAGGAAAGAAGAAGGCAGTTTCTGGATTCCAGCCTTCACCCCCCCCCCCACCCCCCCCCAAGTTCTGCTGTAACATAGTAGGACTGCAGGGTCCGAGATGAGCGGGGGTGTGCGTGTGTACCGTAGTGACATATCTGTAACTGAAATGTACTACCGCCATAACCGCAATAATGGCCCGTCTTCTATCATGCGACGCAGTTCAAAGACAACATGTCACACACTCCCCTTCAATGCACGCACAGGCGGAGCGATGGATAGGTGCCTGATGAACACGAGAAGGCGTTTCAGGCGGTGAGCTCTGGTCGAGGTAGTCATCATCAGTCCAATCATACACTTTCAAATGGCGGTCGTTGTGAGGTGGATTGTGAGGTGGTCGAATGCATCTGTGACATGCTTGTATGAGTGTGCTGTGACTGTGTGTCAGTGTGTATGTGTGCCAGCCTGTGAGTGTTTCCGTGCCTGTGTGTTTATGTGTGTGAGTGTGTATGTGTGTATGTGTTTGTGTATATGTGTGTGTGTGTGTGTGTGTGTTTGGTTGTGCATGTGTATGTTTGTATATGTGCGTTTGTCCATGTGTGTATATGTGACTGTTTATGTGTATATTTATGTGTATGTGTATGTGGCTGTAGCTGTGTATGTGTGTGCGTTAGTTTGTATATGTGTGTATGTCCACGTGTATGTGTGTATGTGTGTATGTGTGTATGTGTGTGCTTGTGCCCGCACGTGCACAACCCATACCCGGTACTTAAATAGAAAAAGCTATTTTCTCCATCCTGCATCTCTCCTTCGTCTCTGTACTTCTATCGGCCCATTTCCAATCCCTCTTGCTCCTCCTATTTACTTGCGATTGAAAGAATGGCCTTGTCTGGCGGCAATCACTTTTCCAAAAGGTCAAGATGGAGACAGACAATGTTTCCCCTGATTCTCCCTCGGCCTCCCTCCTATAGGAGGATCTGTAGGGCCGCAGGCAGGGCGCCATCTTATCCCGACTTAGCGTGTGTTGATGTTACATTTATGATCCCAGATAGCCGTGTTTGCTTGAGATTCTACCCGATAAGCCGCACCGAATATCGGAATCCCGGACCCGCCGTCTCGCAGCCTCCTATGAATACTCCAGCACTTATTTTCTCACTCTATCTTTTTCATTTCTGTTTCATATTCTCACTCCCACTTCCACCCTCAGAATGCAAAGTCGGAATAGGACAAAGAATTCAGACGAATGCGAGCGCTAACTCCGGTAAAACGAGTCCGAGCAGGATCTGCCCAGGGGGGCCGTCCAACCGGCCGCGAGTTCCGCCACATTTCTGGAACATTCTACGATGTCCTGTTAGTTTTTTCTATTTTTTTTGAGCTTCTTCTCCCCGGTTTCATGCGGGAGGCCCAAGCTCATCTCACGCTACATCGACTCCGAAAGACAAAGCAGCCTGAATGATCACCCAGAGCGAGGCACCAATCAACGCCAGCTCAGAGCCAATACAGGGCTTCTTTATAATTGTCCTCTGATCCAATCGAAAGCCTCCCCTCTTAGTGTCAGACACGCTCTTAATGGTGTGCGCTGGGGGAGGGGCCAGTGTAGCCCGTGTAGCTCTAGAGCTCAGGCAGAAAAAAACAAGAGAATAAAAGAGAGCAAGGAGACTAATAACATCAATCACCGAGGGAGATAAACACACAAGGGGAGGAAGGTGGATAGGGTTGGGGCCGGGAAGCGGTGTCGTAAAAAAGTGGAACGTGGAAGTCTAGAGTCTGGGTGTCGCGTGAGCTGTGGCCAGCAGGGGGCAGACGGCGAGAATAGACGGTCTCCCCCGTCGCTATTTCTTTATTTTATTTTACCGTTCGCCACGCGAGGTGTGAACACGCTCGTCTGGATTTTTTACGCCACGGGATCGGCTCTCTGCGGCGCCGGCTGACTAGCAGAGGTGTAAATGACAAGAATATGATATCACTGCGGGGGTTTTAGCAGTGGAACAGCCAGGGTCTGGTTTTATGCTCTCTGCTAAACGCTTTTGATCCCAGCCGGGGCTGCTGCGGTGATTGTGTGCGAATAACATGACATTTTCCTTCTTTGGTACGAATGTGTCGCGCGAAAAGCGGTGCGATATATTGAGCCAGCAGGTGATAAAACACGCTTGATAACTTTCTGATTGTAATGTTTTTGGAAACCGTTCACCGCTGATTAATTGGAATTCTCCCGTACCAAAAGCCCTGGTTCTGTCAAGAGGCGTCGGGAGGAGATGGGGAGCAAAAAAATACCACCGAAAGTATTTTTTTTGTGTGGATTTGATAAAATAGTGTTTGGGAGAGATTTTATCATTACAAGGGATCAAAGCGGCGTTTAGGGGGTGTTGAACATT
>NW_028177266.1:0-4296 GCF_964030765.1 Micromesistius poutassou
AAACAACTGGAAGAATAGATCGCTCAAAACACATACGGCATCGCCATCAGCCCGATCAAAGCCTTTGTTCGACGCTGCGTGTGTCGCGCTCATGGAAACAGCAACCGTCAACATCTCCCCCCAAATCCCAGAAGATGGCTTTTCCATTGTCGTCCCGATAACAGCCAGAGTGGTCCGTTGGGAATTTTATTTCCGTTCAACACACACGTCTCGCCGATAAAGACATCACCAGCGAGCACGCGCCGAGCCTTGAGGGATTGTAACTGACGCCTAATAGTAAACTTCAGAGGCTGAAGTTTACAAAAAAAAAGCGTCTGATAGAGAGAGGTGGGGGACGAGAGAGAGGGAGAGAGAGAGAGATTAAACGAAGCTCCAGGTGTGTGAATGAGAGCCACAGAGAGTCCAGCCAAGACACGCAGGAGAGCTTGCGTGGTGGGTCAACAGTGCTAAGCTACTAGCAGGTATAATTACCGCAGTATCACATTCGGCTGGCTCCTGTGCTTCGCTTGCTTCTAGGTTGGTGGTACGGATCAGCCAGAATACTGCGTCTGTCTTCCCTCTTTCCCATCCATCTTCCATCTGTCTTTTGTCCCCCCCCCCCCCATTTTAACATAACGTAACCCTTTTCCCAAAGTCAATGGAATTACCCAGAAGACATTGCACAATACAAGCATTGTTCTACTAGTCTTTTTGTTGTCGGTTTGTTTGCCGCTGTGGTCGTTGTGTTGTTGTGTGTTGGGTTTGTGTTCAAAGTGGGACTTCAAAGCGTAGCGTAGCCGCACGGGGCCCCCGGGGGCCACACAGATTTCTCATTTCCCACTTTTCATTGACACGGTGAACAGCTGGGAATGAAAGCCCGGCGGGAACGCCGTCGCCTTCAGAACCTCTCAGCGAGTTAAACGTAAAGATTTAACAGTGCCAACATGTCTTCCGTTGTTTTTTCTGCGAGGCCGACGTCAGAAATACATTCGCGTCACTGTATTCATATTTCCCATGTTTATTTGTTTACGACGTTGTTTATGGAACGAGCGTCATTCGAAACACCTGGCAAAAAACTTTATTCAATTTGAATCCCGAACTCGGACGACCCTGAGAGAGGGAGCACGACGGAAGGCGCTCCACGCTAACCACCGGCCGGTGTGTCACTTTAATTTCAGCGCACAGCTACGCTGGGGCAAAAGCGTCTCCCTGCCTTTTTGTTCCTTGTGTTGTTTCAGTTGTCTTGGTTGTTGTGTTGTTGGTCTCCTCCGTCTGAGGATGCCGCCCGGCTCCAGAACCAGCCTGCCCAGCATCTGAGGAGCCCGTCTGGCACCAGACCGCCCAGTGCCAGGGAGTTTTCCAATCCAGAGACTCCAACTCTGGAAGATTACCATTTCTCTCTCTCTCTCTCTCTCTCTCTCTCTCTCTCTCTCTCTCTCTCTCTCTCTCTCTCTCTCGTGCTGTCTCTCTCTCCCTTTTTTTCGTTCTCTCGCTCTCTCTCTCTCCTTCTCTCTCTCTCTGCGTCTCACTCTCTAATTTTTTTTTTTGTTTGTTTTAACTATGTGGTCAGGTCACTTCAGCCCATAACCCAGGAACAAGACAAGACCTAATAAATGGCCAGCATTACAAGTAGCACCTACTGTTACTCTGCGACCACTGAGCCACTCCCCTCCGCTCTGCCTCTCAAACAGAACCAGATGTTTCGGAGGTTGTTTTTTTTTCAAGGGGGTCGCCATCCAGGACATGATAAAACCCAAGACGCCATCGAGGGGCGTTGAAGTCAAACCTTTTTTCGAGGCTGTGTGGTTCTGGAAAACCACAATTGGAATTTTATTAGAAATTTACCATCGTACAACAAGTCAACAGATGAAGGAATGTTGTTTTGTAGCCACGGTAGCTTAGGGAAGCGGGAATCTCACCGTTTGAGCTACCGCAGTCCTGCCCATGGAATACCTTCTCAAGGTTTGGGTGGAGAAATATGCCCGTTGGTTACTCAACGAAAAACACACACCCATGCAAACATGTACATCTATTTATCCATAAGGAAGACTGGGCCGGGTCGGGCAGGGACTAGGAGATGAAGACTTGCGTTGTTACTTTCCACTCACACATTTCTGAATAGCGTTGAATAATTGTATTTTTTAATCTTACATGATGATCCAGGCATCTTTAGCAGGCTACTCAAAAACAGTGGCAAGCAGAGGGAAAAAAGGGTAAAATGGTGGCAAGCTGGCACGGTAATTATTTCTTTATTACACCCTAACCGCTACATGTTATTATCTAGCACCCAGACTGTGTTTTTCAAGAGGTGTGGACATTGGGAGTAGTTATGAGCTGTATTTAATAGAGCGTACCATTAGGGCTATTCGCCACTCGCTACGGTGCCACCAAAAATTGCCACGGCGACACAACTGGACAGGATTGGCGGCCAATCCGTTAGTCTGGATCTTTTACAGTTTTGGTGTAGGAGTGTGCTGTCCGGACTCCAGCGGTTAACAGCATGTAGTCCTAAAACGACAACCGCAACTACAAATAGTTGTTTTTTTAACTGCCTTAACAGTCAAGTCTTTTTATCGGGTTAGCGTTTCAAGTGCATAGCGGTCAACGTTTATAGTTAACATACTTTTTTATGTTTGTTTCTACAGGAGTAGAAAGCAGTATTGCACCGAACATCTGAAACATAACAAGTGACTTTACTTGCTCACATATGCTTTAGACTTGGGGTTCCCAAGTACCCCTTATTTGGGTATGTATGGACTGCTTTAGATCGCAATGAAGGATCTTTCGGGGGAAACTGTTAGTGCTCCATCAAAATAAAAGCCCAAAACACTTTTGGCCAAGATTATTGGGCCATATCTAGTCTTACCAATCAGGTTTTAGAATAATATTCTTTATTCTTTATATAGACAAGGTCATATCTGAGTGAATGTGGCATTTCACTTTCTTTTGCTTATATTTGTTTTAACCTGCTGAAGGCGAGGACCTTTGCATATGGCGACTAAAAACTCGCCAGCAGTAGTAAACTTACAAAAGTGTGTGTAAAGGTTACACTGTGTAAACTGGCAACTGTACAAATACACTTAAAAGAATACTTAAAAGTATTCCAAAAGCATTATCTACATAGGCAAATATGTTTTCTCCTGTAGAATATCTCCGTAAGGAAACAGGAAACAACACTGAGCTCCGCCCCCTTTCAGTTCTTAGTTTCCGGCCCAGGTCCTAGACCCGCCTTCCCCCAGGAGTTCTGTTCTAACATCGTAGGACTGCTGGATCCCAGATTATTCTGACTGCAACACAAACACCATTTTATCACTTATCCTCTCAGGGATCAGCGCCGTTGACAACAAGGCAACTTGGAGCTCAATATTATGTCAGTAATCGTTTCTGAGAAATGTGGTAAGTGCAAAGAGACTTGACGCCTGGGCATGACGCATCGCTTCGCTGTAATCGATCAGGCGTCTATGTGCTGTTTGGGATATTTCAAGTTAGTCATTCAGGAAAATTCTATGCAAACATACCCCCCTGCTTCACTCAACCATGACCTCAGACCCAAAAAACGAGGAAACCAAACCAAAAACAACCACTGCGGCCAGACTTCTTTACAAAGATCGTAAGATCGAGCAGAGTGCAATAGAGAGGGAAAAGAGCTTCAACACTGCCCTCAATTATCACACCTGTGTTAATTCCGAATCCGGGGGGGGGGGGGGGGGGGGGCACGTTACTGTACTTAAGCTGGGGGCAAAACGGAAAAACCTAAGCTTTAAAAAAGTCATGGTGGAAATTACTCCCACAGATGAATCAGTCCAGTGTAGGTCCGGCCTGGGGGCCCAGAGAGAGGGCCCCGGAGGCCACGGGCGGTAGGGGTGGCCCCAGAACCCTTTGGCATACCGGGCGATGACGTGACATGTCACATAAATGTCTGCACACACAAAGCCGGTGCGCACAAGAGAAACGCACTCTTGTGCGCGCCGCTTAAACTCAACACAACTCACAAATGGTTTTTCTTCAGTTTTTTTGTTTGGTGTTGTTTTTCTCTTCCAACGCTGTTAGAGAGGAGAGCCAGGGCTTCTGTTTTAGATTACCATTCGGGGGATTTTTCTGACGCTTTTATCCAAAGCGACTTACAACCATTAATTCACACATTCACACACACACCGACTGCAGAGTCAACCACGCAAGGCGACAGCCAGCTCGTCAGGAGCAGTCGGGTGTGAGGCGTCTCGCTCAGGGACACCTGAGCGCATGCTGTTTTGCTTGTTGACCCTTCGTGTGCAAATATACAGTGTGTGTGTGTGTGTGTGTGTGTGTGTGTGTGTG
>NW_028177265.1:0-5159 GCF_964030765.1 Micromesistius poutassou
CAAAGAACCCACAGACTACAGCGCGCCTGTCAAACGTTGGCAACGATGATAGCCGATAATGATTCACAAGATGCAGGCCTCTTCTCACAAAGCCACCAACACACCATATGCAGATCGGCCAGTTAAACAGGCCGCGGATAAACCAACATTTAGTGTGCACCGGCACTGATGAAATATTTATCCTGGAGAGGACAAACGATGGGGTGTGTGTGACGGTGTGTGTGTGTGTGTGTCTGTGACGGTTTGTGTGTGTGTGTTTGTGAGTATGTGTGTGTGTGTGACAAAGGGGCCATATTGGGACAGGAAAATAAGGCAGAGGAACGGCTCTGCGGTGGTGCTGTTGTAGGAGACTTTGCGGGACAGATGGAGGCAGCGAGACAATGGGCACGCCACAATGTCCTCCCCCCTGTCGACACTGAGCAAAATGGCGGCTAATATGTGGCGAGAGACCCCGTGATTTAGTTTGTCTCGTTGCTGGGTTCGTTCCTAGAATTTGTCTTGTGTACTTAATTTAAATTTTATTTTTTGGGAGCCATTTGGCAAACTGGCAAGGGTTTGTTTTCATTAAATGCTCAAAATGTGTCCCACAGTGTAGGAATACATTTTCCTGAAGGATGTTTTGTAAGTCTTTAGTCGTTGCTGTTGCTGTTGTTTTCCTGCCATTATAATTGAGTAAAGTGGGGGAAAAAAACAACCTTGCTTACAGTTCCTCTCTCACTCCCTCTCTCACTCCCTCTCAGATGAAGACGGTGGGATTATCGACGTGTGTCGGGTGTCTTCCGGCCAGTCGTCCAAAGGTCATGAAACGATCAGAATCAGGCCAGCTTCAATCAAAGGCGTCATCTTGGGCGGTGGGGGGTCTTTACGGCCGGAGCTAGCATCTTTACTTTTGTGTTGCGTTATCAATGCGCCGAAAAGGATGGTCATCTGTGAAAGGGAGCGCACAACCTCACGGGGTTAGGGTTAGGGTTACGCTTAGACGAAACACGGCATCTTTCATCACATTTCACTTGTGTTTCATTGTTGTCACACCGCGGGGTGAAACCGTGCGGTGAAACTTCTGCCTCAAAATATATATATTTTTTTTTTCCTCATCTTTTTCTTCCAAATCTGCGAGAACCTTTTGAATTGAGCATCGCAATCGACAGCGGGCAAAAATAAAGTGTGAAAGAAAACATTTGGAATCAATACTTTGCCTTTGCCTGCGCCACTGCTGTAGCACAGCCACATTAGCTGACGGACAGAGGCGAAAAAATAAATAATTGAAATGGATGAAAACACCAAGATGCTGCTAAGTGAATATCAATTTTTCCTCCCCCATAGAAATAATGTGTGTCGCATCTTTCAGAATCTAACGGCGATTACCTCCTGGCGGTGGTAGTGGGGCGGACTCGCCGAGCTGCAGAACTGTGGGAAAAGTCCCAGGAGAGACCTCGCTCTCCGCCCATTAGTATGACCATCACACACACACACACACACACACACACACACACACACATGCACTGAGACACATACACACACACACACACACACACACACGCATGCATGCACTGAGACACACATATGCAAAGATGTCACTTATAGACATAATGAATACCCGACGACGCACACCAAGGCACACACGAGTGCACCAAACCCACACGTGCGACCACATTCATCCATGCACGCGCACAGAAACACACACTCACACACACACACACACACACACACGTACGCATTGTTGCTGTGACTGCTTATTTACACTGCATAATCCATGTGAAAGGAGTGAAATATATTGTAATTACACTCATTATTACCATAAAAACATTCCCAGTGTACGTTCACTTGCCAGAAGGCCGTCTAATTGATTCCATTTCCTGTGCTGAGGAGGGATTCACCTTGTGTCATGGTGCTTGTTGTCTGATTTACATGCTACGGATATTCAGGCTTTCATCTCCTCGCCTCATCTCATCTTCCTCTGGTCTACGGAGGCCTATATGAGGTCTATATGAGGTCCTTAATAAGATTCATATAATCATTCCTCCCGCCTTTGACCTTTCACATGCGTGCCAGTTAGAATACAGTAGCATGGTGCTCCTGGTGTTCTGAATCACTCTGTTGCTTGTATCTTCCCTATCTAGCCATTTTAAGTCTTCCACTGAATATGAGTCATCACACTTGTAAGCATGAGGTGTTAAAACTATGCATTGAAATTATCGGTTAACCTCACAATGCATCTTTCCTCGTCTGCAAAATGGTGTATTTAAAACAAGAACAATCGTAGTGCGGGACGACGACAATCATTGAACTATCTTCACAGGTGCAGCCGTAACACTGAACATCTTTTCTTGTTTCCCCAAATTGTGCCGTGACGACTTTAAATCTTTAAATCACCTCTTACTGTTTTGTATAAACGCTAGCGTTGATCATCCCCAAACACAACACAGCTCCTGCAATGCATGTGAGGAAACACAAGCGGGGTGACTGAGTAGCACAACTAGCTGATGCTGACTCCCAGCCATCCAGGGTCAGCGTAGCAGGCCTGTGCATAAACACTACTTTCCGCCACTAAAAAGCCCAGTGTGTGCTGGACCACAAGAAAAACCAATGGAGGAGAGTTCATTGTAAAGTGTTGCTTCCCTGCACGCACGACTCTGTCGCCGCAGGCAATCGCCTACATTGCCTATAGCAGGAAGAACCCCTACTGGTCCCCAGCCTCATCTGCTGTTTGTTCCACCTCAGCTCCCATCTTCTCCTCCTCCTCCACCTGGCTCTTCCTCTCCACCACCATCACACCATCCTAGTATTCCATCCTTCTCTCTCTCTCTCTCTCTAGCTCTCTCTCTCTCTCTCTCTATAGCTCTCTCTCTAGCTCTCTCTCTCTCTCTCACACATAAACCTTGCCCCCAGCACTGCCACCACCACCACCTCCGCCCACCACCGCCTCCGCCTCCTCCCACCAACCCCAGCAGCCGTAGCCGTAGCAGAAGCGTCAGATGAGAAATGATAATTGGCCGTCCACCACTGACAGCTGCTAACATAATAGTGACAGTAGTTTCCAGCGTCGAGGTCTGGCGCCTACCTCCACAACAGGTTTCCCCTAATAGCCATCCCCGTGGAATGTCTCCCCCCTCGCTGTCAGAGTCCAGCTGTATTGCACAAACACACTGCAATCGTGCAACATGCGTGCGTGCGTGCACACTTGGATGGCTGATGAAAATCATATCTCCGAAATGGACGTTTGTCTCCACCACATGCAGATTTGGCGTCTTATCTCGACTCCGCGGCTATATGGAAGGAGGCTGTGCTCCACTGAATAATAAATGACAAAGTTCCGCTTGACTTGCAGCTTTTAATTGAAACCAAGCCATTACCAACTTGTTTCAATTAGGTATATCTTCCCCCCAATAGTAGCCTATATTGAAATGGCCGAAAAATATATTAGATCCCGGTGGCTTCTTTTTTAGCAAATCCCTCCATTGCAAATACAATTATTTTATAGTAATACGGTGGAAAATCACCAAATTGAATGGGGCTGATTTTGCAGAACGACCAGCGGCTGGCCACATTGGATCTGAGATTCGATCATCAAAGCTTCCAAAGCTGTAATCACATCCAACTGCAGTGCTAGCTACATCTCCTGGGTCTAATTTTATACCTTTAGCCCAAATTACTTTTATGGTTCAAAGTACATTTCCTCTTAAATGTCACTTCGGTCACAGCCTTTACTCGTGTGGCCGTGACTGATTGGATGACACGGGGCTGTGGGGGCAGGCCATGCTGGCCGGAGCGTTGCACCGGGATTGTGGCATGTTTAAGTAAAACCTGCCTGACAGAGTGACAGAGTGAGTACGAATTCTTGAGATTAAAATACGAATATTTTGGTGCCACAGCTGTCGATAATATTCAATCTGGGTGCGGAGCAGGTGCGCAGAGAACAGCATAGATGCCGTGGTCTAGACGCAATTTCCTCAGCAGGAGTCAAACCAGGGGTTGAACAGGATTTCGGAATTATGGCAGTTAATGAAAGTCCTGATTCCTCTCGGCTAATCTGGCCAATTTAATTTCATCAATTGAGATCCATCTCAGTGGTTCCACTCTATCCATCATGATTCACCTCAAACGGGGGACTTGCCTGGTTGCTATTATGACTACTGAAAAAGAAACGATTCTTCACCGCAGGCCTTGATCCCTATCTCATCATTTTCTTTAAAAAGGGATTGTTTTGTTATTCTGTCTGTTTCTGAAGCAAGAGTGCTGCTGTGTGGGTTTTCAGAAAGAGTCGCAGTGCCATCATGTGGCTGCGGTGCGTAACTGCATTTCACAACTAGATTACCTTTGAGGGACGTTGGAACGCTAAATCCACTAGGGGTCTCTCATAACAAGCGGTCTCTCATGTCCAGTAGGGGTCTCTTATGTCCACTAGGGGTCTCACATGTCCACAGAGTAATAATCGGAACAACCATCGAGCCATCATCGGCAAAAAGAACCATGGAGAATAAATAATTGTAACTATATCACCTGTGTTTTTTGAAATGTCTTTGTGTGTCTCTGTGTGTAATCTTCAAGTGTGTGTTAAATCATTGTATATCGTGTGAAGGCTTTGTATTGTGTATATTTATGTCTGTCTTTCTTCCTTCCTGTCTGTGTCTATTATTTGCGGTGTAATCTCTGTAAACATGCAATTATACAATTATACAAGTATACATAATCCAAAGCAAAGCAAATAATGAGCAAAGTGATAGGAGTTCCCATAAAACTAGATATACTGACTTAAACCACCAACTTAATGTGTATTCCTAGTGTGGTTAAAAATTTGATTATTATTGTCTGACTCACACACATAAATCTAATCCCACCACACACAAATCTCATTTCCACAAAGACTGGCCCTCAAATGGAATGAAAATCGAATCAGATGCTAACCTGATTGGCCTGTGATGTAGGAGGACACAGCAAGTGAAAACCGTTATGGATTCCACCATTCCATACACACACACACACACACACACACAAATACACACACAAAGGTGCGCACATATAAACGTGCAACTACACACACAGGTAAATCCACACACGACACACGGCACAAACACGATGCATACAAACACGCAAAACACCCACAGAAAGGACACACACACACACACACACACACACACTTATAGGCAGGAAGGGCAGTG
>NW_028177264.1:0-9325 GCF_964030765.1 Micromesistius poutassou
TACTACACCACCTGCTACACCACCTGCTACACCACCTGCTACACCACCTAAACACAAACAGTCTACTACACCACCTGCTACACCACCTGCTACACCACCTACTACACCAGCAGGTGGTACACCACCTGCTACACCACCTTAACACAAACAGTCTGCTACACCACCTGCTACACCACCTGCTACACAAACAGTCTACTACACCACCTGCTACACCACCTACTACACCACCTGCTACACCACCTTAACACAAACAGTCTACTACACCACCTGCTACACCACCTACTACACCACCTGCTACACCACCTTAACACAAACAGTCTGCTACACCACCTGCTACACCACCTGCTACACAAACAGTCTACTACACCACCTGCTACACCACCTACTACACCACCTGCTACACCACCTTAACACAAACAGTCTGCTACACCACCTGCTACACCACCTACTACACCACCTTAACACAAACAGTCTACTACACCACCTGCTACACCACCTTAACACAAACAGTCTACTACACCACCTGCTACACCACCTACTACACCACCTGCTACACCACCTACTACACCACCTATTACACCACCTGCTACACCACCTGCTACACTACCTGCTACACCACCTACTACACCACCTACTACACCACCTGCTACACCACCTACTACACCACCTGCTACACCACCTTAACACAAACAGTCTACTACACCACCTGCTACACCACCTGCTACACCACCTACTACACCACCTGCTACACCACCTACTACACCACCTGCTACACCACCTGCTACACCACCTACTACACCACCTGCTACACCACCTTAACACAAACACCATGTGAGTCTGACCAGGAGCAGTGTGAGCAGGTGAGCAGGTGGGCAGGTGGGCAGCGTGCTCCAGTCAGTAATCATAACCCTGACCAGGGTCTATTTCTGCAGCCGTAGGCCGTAGCTCTACTCCTCCTACAGGCAGTAAGAACAACAGCCGCCGTGTGTCCTGGGGAAGCGGACATGTAACGGGTGAGTTCCACCAATCAGGTCCAGACGATCCCTGTCTGGAATACAGATGAAAAATCCATCGCAAAGGGACTCCTCCCCCCACCCCCTTCCCCAACCCCACCCCCTGCAAAGAAATCATAGCCTGCTACCTCAGAATTCAATTTCTGTGACTAAAATTGGAGTAAACCACTGTCGTCGTGTTCATTCATCACTGTTACAAACGTCGCCTCGTCCTGAAAGTCCTTCTGGTCCGACCCTCCCCCACCCCTCCCCCACTCCTCCCCCACCCCTCCCCCACCCCCCCCCCCCCCCACTCCTCCCCCACCCCTCACCGATCTCAGGCCGCTGAAAGGCCCGTCACTCTCAGGAAGTGTGGAATGGGCTTCATGGAATCAGGCCCTGTCCAAACAGATATGATTTCTGAGTAAAACGCGGAAGTCTTGTACGTTTGGCCGGCCCTCCAGACGGATCCGGAGTTTTCGGTGCCCGCAAACGCACTCTTCTGTACCAGCTGGAGAAGAGACAACGGGCCTCCTGCGTTTTGGGGTCAGGGTTAACGGTGACGTCAACCCCCCCCCACCAGGTGGCAACGTTAGATTTACATCTCATTTGTTTTTGTTTGATTTGTAATAATTTTGTAGCTTTAAATACAGCCCCTTGGTACATTTAATTACGCACTGTACATTAAAAAGTATTTTCTTCTCAATCTACAAGGTTTAACAGCTGCTGTTGTTGTTGTGTTTCTCCTCCTGACTGTATGTTGGTATACAGCGTGCAGGCTTGATGCCACGCTCCGCCTCGTCTTCTTCCTTTTTTGGTGGTGAACCAGCGCCACATAGAGGCCTAGAATATGTTCTACAGCGTTTCTACAGCTAGATGCGTTTTTGCAATGAGTCCGTCTACGGAGAAATTCCTGAAACGCTGCCAAGGAAAACGGGGGGGGGGGGGGTGATATTGTTTTGGTCCACGTGGACAGGGTCCAGTCCTCTCCTCCTGATCCGTCCTCGTGGTCTCGGCCCGTCGGAGCAGGAAGCGTGGGATAGAGACGTGTGGACGCCTGGTGTTACGCTGCGTTCCAGGGACACTTTTCAACCCGTAGGTTACGACTTAAAGTCACGACAACGAGCCCTTCTGCGGCTCTGTGGGCTGTTCTACGAACCTCGATTAGCGTTGGGCTCAAAGCCGGGGTTAGCTGGGACACGACAGCGGCTGTTTTAGCGTCGCTGTATCACCATGGTGACTAGAGCAGTGGTGTAAAAGCACCGCCTACTGACCAATCAGTTATCCTGAAAATCAAAGTTATCTCTCGTGTACGATTATGTCATATATATTACAGGGGGAGCTCTGCCTATCCAAACATTCTCGCAGGTGCATTTAACACTGCTGCGTGTGCCAAAATGCAACTAATATGGACGTTCATACCATAAAACATGTCCTAACAACCGATTGATTCGATTTCATAGATAGTACCAACAGAGGCCGCCATTGTTTAGTGTGATGTCTAAAGCTTTAACTGGGAGTACGTTGATCTGGTACAAGGTCACACTTAGTGAGTTACCTTCACTGGTAGAACGTTGTGAAAACACGAGTTACGGGTTGTCTGGAACGCACCGTTACCTCCAACCCCTTTTAGACCCCTTTTAGACCTCTTTTAGACCCGTTTTAGAGCCCTTTAAGAGCCCTTTTCAGACAGGTTTTTGAAGAAGGCAAACTCGTCTCTTATGTAGTCGGGGAAACGAGGTGACAAACCCCTTCAAACTGTCCAGAGATCACAACCAACGTTTGACCAGCCATTTGGAAATTGAGCTCAAACCAAGCGTGAACCATAATGGCTGCTCCTGGAATCTGGTCCCAACGCTGGTGTCACCACGAGTGGAGCGCTCCATCCATCACCTCCATTGATCTGCTGTGATGACAGATGGTTGTTCTGGACCGGAGCGACTGATTGCATCAGCGCAGCGTGGCTCCTGGAAGCACCACTGACACTGTGTGTGTCTGTGTCTGTGCGCTGTGTGTGTGTGTGTGTGTGTGTGTGTCTGTGCGCTGTGTGTGTGTGTGTCTGTGTGTGTGTGTGTGTGTGTGTGTGTGTCTGTCTGTCTGTCTGTCTGTGTGTGTGTGTGTGTGTGTGTGTGTGTGTGTGTCTGTGCGCTGTGTGTGTGTGTGTGTGTGTGTGTGTGTGTGTGTGTGTGTGTCTGTGCGCTCGCGCTTGTGTGTGTCTGTGTGTGTGTGTCTGTGTCTTCTCCTACCGTTTGGTTGAAAAATCGAGGAGTTTCCTCATAGTTGTATCTTTTATTCAGTTTAATTGGATCCCCCTGACTTACATAGAGCAGTGTATTAATATAACAAAATGTATATAATACGTTAGCCTATAGCGCTATGGCTTCCTGTTTCAGCAGCGCCATATTCAATTTGATGCTATCTTATCTTATCATATTATATTGTCACACACTGTCGTTTTTATTATCTTCTTATGTGATGTGCTCTAACGCTATTAATTTCCCCACCGGGATGAATGAAGTACCTATCTATGTACCTATAAGTCTCATGACATTATGATGCAAAATAACATAAGAAGAATCCAACTAAGATGACAATGCAACCTGTAACAGATTCACTGTATCTACCAGCAAAAGAGGATTTCTTTTGGCTCCCTGAATACCACTCTGACTGGTTCTGCGTATGTGTGTTTATCACTGAACAACATCTGTCTGATTTGGCACAAGCACTCTGGTATTTTCCATTTTTTACAGCGCTAAGAATCCCATTAGAGAATATGGGTCAAAAACTCATTCACTCATATAATTTGTCCAGACACTCTCCAGATGTGTAGCATGTGGTACGGTACAGGGGTGCTCACTTTCCTCTACAACGTTTTGCTGAATTGTTGCACATAATATATTTTGCATGGAAGGCTCTCCACTTTGGAGAGCCTTCCATGATTCAAAGGGGATGTGTTAAAACCGTGTGCATATTTCATCCGCTGCATGAGAAATGGAAGTGTGTAAGGAATGTATCTCTACAATGCTCGATTGGTTTTCACCTCAGGCATTTGCATTCTGGATCCTCATCCTCATTTATCAACCCCCGGTTCGACCGGAGATAAAAATGTGTGTGCAGGAACATTTCTGGGCAAAATGTCCAATTAATCAACACATCCAACACTGCATTCCTAGTAGCCTGTTCTCCTCCGTGCGCTGTGTAACAGCTGTGTTACACAATAAGGGATTTGTTTGTTGACAAGTACAGAACAATTGGACGTGGTAGCTAACTGGGTTCTGGATGTTTTAGCCTCAGAGATTTGGTTAAATATTGTGCGACACAATGTAACTACACAATGTAACTACACAATGTAACTAACTATTAACGAGGTTTGACGGCAGATCGATGCTGAGGCCAGAGAAATATCTCACCGACTCGTCTGCTGGCAGAGCAGAGGATGGGAAGAACAACTTTCCCGATTGTAGTCCGTGAGAGTTAAAGGTATGCGGTAGTTTATCACCATATTGCTGGACTCACAAAAAAAGCTTGCTGAGAACTCAATTTCATTCTGTACGTAAGCAACTTTTCTACAACATAGAAGGGAGGGATATTCCTTAAATATGAAATGGTCGAGCATGGGGGTAATATATATACGTTGTGACCAAAAAAATATAGACAATATGTGTAGTTGATTTGCTTTCAAAAGGTCTACCACAGCATTTTCTGGGCAGATTCATTTTATAGGCCATTGTATTCCCCAAAAACACTATGTCCATCTTCATTCATTATTAAACTGTAAAATGTACAACTGTGCCTTACCCTAACCCTAACTATAGCTCAATAATATTTATTCATAAGAGCATCGATCTGCATAATAACATGTCAATGTGGCAGTCTGCCTTCTGGGAGTCAATAGACCATCGATGCATAATTGTGCTTACTTGGGAATTATTCATCATTATTTTGACTGCTCGCTCGCCCGGCTTAACTGGAGAATGCCGGGCAAACGTCGATAACGTGCTTCAATTACCACTCGTTTTTACCATAGCGCGGCTTATCAAATAGTGAGCTGTGTGTCATTATTGTTGTCTGTCATCTGATATACGAGCACTTTTGTCATGTGCTTTGCGTAATCAATAGTCCCACTCTCCACGGGGACTATGAAAGGCCAATCGGCACATAACAGCGATATACGAATACATAAATGTATGCAGAACATAAATGGATCCGTGAAGCCCCCCCCCCCCCCATCAGACAAACGGGGGTGTTGAGGAACACAGCGTCATGAGGCAGAGCACAGCGCTGGTACTGATGAACACATCCTAAGACATGATGGCCGCTTTCACAGGGTGAGTAAATGGGGGGGTATGACAGTATGTACCTATACTATGTACACAAAAGGCCCCCCCGCCCGGGACCAAACCGGGCCCCTCCCGAGCCCCAGGGGCCTCTGGGTGCAGATGCAGTCCCCGCAGCAAACAGCAGTGATTTAGGTCGGGCCATAAAGCGCTAAACGGAGATGGGAGGCGAGTTGCTTAATTGACCTTTATTTGGCGCCCTGCATCACTTGAAGGCTGGATATTAAATTAACATGATAATTCAAGCCCAACGTGTTAATGCCACCATTGCTCCCTCCACATTTTAACACGCCCATAACTTTTACGACTGCAATTGATTTACAACTGCATTTTATTAACTGGCCTCCATTTTCCATATTGACACACACTCACGTAAAGAATGCTTTATTCCAATTTGGGAGTGCCCTATTAGGGCACATTGCAGTTTACGAGGTTGTAGTCATTAAAATCCTGTCCTATTCCACCTGCAGAATATATAGAATATATAAATATATAGGGTGATACATGGAGTGAGGTCTAGTGTGGATGGATTAATTGCCTGTAGAGATAAGGCACTTAAATGATACAGCTACAAATATGCATTTTCCCATCTAGAAATAAACTTAAATCCATAAATAATACATACAAACATACAAAAATATTAATGATTAAAAATGATACAAAAAAATATAATAAGACTGGTATCTCTCTGTATGTCTTAGGAGAATACTTATCTGTATTAACATCATATCCGAAGGGAGAGAATAAGATTGAGTTTGGAATAGGCTTTACAGATCCATCATGACGACTTTATTTAAATGCAGATGTCTTCGATGTGACTTTTGATAGTTGTTGAGAAAATGGAGCAATGCCAGACAAAAACAAAGAGTGAGCCTGCAAAACAGTACTGCTGCGGACAAAGAGAGGACAGAGAACGCTACTGCCCTCTGGTGGTGGGATGTGAACCCTAAGAAAACTAAACTCACGACACAAAAGAAGAGTTAAGGAGAATGATAAAGTATTCTCTGAAGGGTTAATTATTAGAATACAACCAAAGTGAGAGGAACTAATCAATTGAACAGCAACAGAGACCAGAGAGTATGTGAAATGTGAGAATGTGAGCTGTGAGAATATGCAGGGTGAACCACATGATCACATCGGGGCCAGACATCTCAAACACTTGAATTGTTTTCTAATACATGAAACTGATACAGATACATCTTTCTAAACCCCTCAGTAAAGGATTGAATAATTGTACAGTTAAAGATGCACAGCGACATTAAAAAAACACACTCTGCCTGACTGAAGCATATCGGCACATCAAAGGTGAATTCCTCCTAGAATTAAAACTCTCATTCCCCCTCTCCTAAGTGTTCATTATCATTTCTCTAGTGCAAAAAAAAGAGCAGCTAAAAGAATATGAATATGGGTTTGCATCTGTCTGCCATTAATATGCATGCCTGAATCCACATCTCAACACAAAGCCAATTTTCTGGCCATCTGGGGGATGGCTTGTGGAGATAATGAATATGCTTTATGAATATGCTTTATTTGGCGAGGTGGTGATACATCACGCTGCTGTCTCTCCATCTCTCCCTCACTCACTCTCTCTTTCTTTCTCTCTCCCTCTCTGTCTCTTTCTCACTGTCGGGTCTCTCTCTCCCTCTCTAGCTCACAGTCTTTGTCTCAATCTCTTAATTGTAAGGTAACAGAAACACACAACTTGACGGGTTTAATTACAAAGGGAGGATGGATGGATGGATGAAATGATAGGTGGATGGATGAATGACGGATGGACAGATGGGATGGCGGGTTTCATATATTGGATGAAATGTCCAGGGTCCCATCCTCTTCTTTCTGTACACCAAGTCAAATTCACTCACATTTCCTTTCCTAGCATAGCTGTGCAGATGATACACATCAAGGGACCTATCTTGCACCCGGAGCAATTGACTTTCTACACCGACGCATGTGTCGTTGCTAGTTTGCACCCGGCGCAAAGCTGATTTCCCCCCCGCAGCAACCAGGCGCCACTACACTTGCGCCTGAGAGGCGTGTCGGCGAAAAGCAGAGGCGTGTTCCGGCGCAAATGATACTTGGTGCTATTTTACCGATCTAAGCATTGTGCCAGTACAATTGCGCAACTGACCGGGAAATACCTAGTCTAAAGTCAGTGGCGGATAGCGCAGTTGGTGTTGCTATTTTGACGTGCCATGGCAGGTCGGAACTGCAACATACACTTACACACACGTAGGCTATACACAGCACAAATATGCAAACGATTAGCGCCATAGAACCGCCCACAAAGCTACTTTGACTTTGCACCTTGACGTCTGCGTTTTAGACCGTCTAACTAGGGCCCCAAATCTTTTTGGTAGAAGCCCGAATCTGTGTGTGTGTGTGTGTGTGTGTGTGTGTGTGTGTGTGTGTGTGTGTGTGTGTGTGTGTGTGTGTGTGTGTGTGGCCAGCATAGATAGATAGATAGATAGATAGATAGATAGATAGATAGATAGATAGATAGATAGATAGATATAGATAGATTCTTTAATAATCCTTTACAGGACATTACAGCGTCACATGTCTCCAGCATGAGCCTTGAGACTCCAGCATGTCTCAATGGTTGTCGACACACCACCTGAAACTCAACTCACTTCAATTTCAGGTGGAAGTTAAACCAGAGGGCCTGGCAGGCTTTGGTCCAGACTCGTCTCACACCACTGTAACTAGCTTCCTGCTGGTCCGGTCTGTGTGTTCAGCTCATCCAGAGGGCAGCACCGTGTCTTCAACCCCCCCAGGGTCTTCCACCCTGCACTGACGACCGGGGGCTGTTCAAAGTCACCGAGAAGAGTTCTGAGAAGGGTTCCTACATCCTACATCCAGCACGTGGTCAAACCATGCACCCCAGCCTGTCCACATCGCTCCATAGCTGCCAAACGGCTCGCTACGCTCTCACTCTCACTCAACAAAATCTCAGTGTTTGGCCGTCCTGGGCTTACCCTGACATGAGGACAGCTGAACCCCTAGCTGTCCTCCTCCACAGGCTGAAAACTCATCGGTTCACACTGTATATAGATGTATATATATATACATATATATTCTATATCTACTGTTTCTATATTGTAGCACTCAAAGCAGTTGCTTTGCCTATTTAATGAATGTTATGTACTCAAATAATTCTTGCACGTTTTAGCATACATCTTCATTGTTAGTCACTTTGGACAAAAGCATCAGCTAAATAAATGTAATAGTGACACACATGTGCACATGAGTGCATGAAGAGTGCTTATAATAGTCTGCAGTCGTCACCATTTGTGTCACAAATGGAACATGGCAGCCCTAGCATGCTGCCTGTTACACAGTTACAGAGGTTCAAACAGATGAGCCCCGGCCGGCTCTGGACAGCAGCAGCGGGTGTATGGGCCTGTGGCTACCTTTATACGTCAAATCAATGATTTAGACGTCAGTGACAGTATTACTGCTGGGGTCATATGTCCTCTCCCCGAGGGCTCAAGCACAATCCACTGGCTACTGGTTTTCCTTTAATGATTTAGGATTGGAGTTGCTCTGTGGCAAATCCCCAGCGACTACCTCCCCCCCTCCTTCACTCCACCGACCCCCTCCCCCCTCCTCACCCCCCCCCCCCCCCCCCCCCCCCCCCCAGAGCAAGGGGAGGAGTGGGAGTGACCAGGGCTTTTTATGGTGGGGCTGGGAATCAATTATGCTAACAGCAGCTAATGAATGCACTTGAGGGAACTGCTCTGTGCACTCAGGGGCCGTTCCTCCCATCTGCATACTGATGGCTGCAGGACAGCGCCACCGCCAGCAGCCCTCTGGAGGACCCTCCTCCTCTCCTCTTGATGGACTGTTTAAACCTCTCCTCTCTGACTCACCTGTTCCATACCATCCCCGGCTAGCATTAACCGCCATTAACAGCCGACCGGCACACATGAACACACAAAAAAACACACACACAGACACACACGCATACACACAAACACACACACACACACACACACA
>NW_028177263.1:0-13351 GCF_964030765.1 Micromesistius poutassou
GCTCTGCATTCTGCCCAAATCAGCCCCAATTATCCGCCCAATCAGAATCAAGCCTGTCACTTTTCCAAATAAAGACTCTCTCTTTAGCCTTCAGTTATCCGTAAAAACAATGAGCCACACGCGGACGGGCGGCAGTGGGCTGAGCCTGGTGTGTTCGGCCGTGGCTATGAAACGTTACACGGGTTAGCCGCGCTAGATATGAAAATGTAGTCCATTATGTTTCATGTTGATGAATGAATGCATATCCTTGGACATAATGTGTCTCTTTCAGTGAATAAACAAATGTGCACAATGCGCGTGTGCGCAGATACGCACAGGCACACACACACACACACATATACACACGAACACACACATACTTTAAGTGCCTTTCCTCTGACAAAATCACGAATTCCCAACCACATAAAACAGTACCATCATTCTCCATCCACTCTGCAGCAGTCTGATAGCGCTCTCCCCCCCCTCCCTCACCCCTCACACCCCCATCCCACATTATCTAACCAACTCCAACATTCCATTTCTCTCCCTCTCTCTCTCCCTCTCTCACCCTCTCTGAGTGCATCTCGACCTAGCCACTAAATCTTAACTACTAACAGCCAGTGTCTCTCCTGCAGGGGGTCGTCTGGGGCACCATCACACGCCCACAGGACCGGGGTGACATCACGGCCACTTGCAATAAGCTCTGTCTCCCCCCTCTCCCTCTCCCCCCTCCCCTCTCCCCTCTCCCCCAGCGAGGCGTGTCTTGGCACCCAATGATGATTGCGGAGGATTCCAAACTGAGGAACGGAGGATCCCGGCCCCACACACACACACACACACACAGAGACACACAAACACACACACACTCATGTACACCCATGCACACACTAATGTACACCCACACAGACACACACACACTTGTGTGTACACACACACACACACACACACACACACAGGCACTAATGTACACACACACACACACACACACCTACTGCATTGGATCATCATATAGCCTCCAGCTCATGCAGCAACACGGTCACGCATACAGAAAAACACATGCGCGTCCATGGGGGGTCTTTTGCTTTTCCGTCTTTGCGTGGGTTATGAACGCACACACGCATAACCCCGGCGCACACACACACACACACACACACACACACACACACACACACACACACACACACACACACACCATTAGGAACACCTCTACGGTTGTGTTGTCGTTTTCTCCGTTGCGTGCGTTCGTTGTTACCGCAGCGGTCTCCTGCTGGAGGGGGGGGCATGAACGTGACCCGTTATGTTCCGTCTCATAATCTAGTTAGACGGTTTCACTGAAATGCTAATTAGGTTTTATTCGAGCACATTGTTCATGGTAATGACCCTCTGGCATCATGCCATCCTGCTCAACAACAACCACAACAACCACAACAACCACAGATAACAGTTGTTGGTTGGTTTAGATAACAGAACGCCGCATAATGCTAATGACACACAAGAGGCAACAAAGAGCGACGACAATGGGCCAAAACGCTTCTGAGACGACGCCGAGTGTGAGAGTGTGAGAGTTTGAGAGTGTGAGAGTATCAGAGTAGTGTGAGAATATGAGAGTGTGAGGGACGGCAGGGAGTGCCGTTTGAAAACATTGGACATCTCAGAAATATTCACAACAATATATGACTGGGGAGGAGGGCGGGTGGGGGGGTAGTACACCAGCCACGCATCTTTAAATCAACTTTTTAATTTTGTTCCACCTTACCAGCTGGCCTGTAGGCACTAATTCTGCCTTCCAAACGACTGCCCACCGCCTGCCAAAGCTCTGGTAAGGCACTTAATGTACAGGCAGATTTACTCCTATTTGGCTGTCGGGCTCATTGGTAATTTCATGTTCCCCGACTCCACAGGGGTGACGACCGGAACGTAAAAGGTGTGTTGCATGCGGGACGGCCTGTTCCCACGCACAACGCAACACAGCAAACATCACGAGGGGGAAACGACGTGCAACCGCAACGCCAACTCTCCTGGCTTCTCATTGGCTGAATGGAATCGGCCAAGGAGCCAAAAAGAGAATGAGGGAAGCAGTTTTTTTTTTATCCACTCCAGACGACTGTAGGTGCACTCGCCATTCGTCACCGTTTACAATCCGGTGTGGAAGCAGGAGGCATCACATTCATCACAGGGGAGATAGACTTCATTCCCTGGCCAGGAAGAGACCAGCGGGACCATGATTCATTTAAAGGAGATCTACTAGATACCGATTTCCTGGGCGGAACTAATTATAAAAGGAGAAGGGGGTGGTGGTGGAGGAGGTGGTGGTGGTGTGGGGGGGGGGGGGGGTGTGTGGGAGGTGGTGGGGGAGGAGGTGGTGGTGTGGGGGTGGTGGTGGAGGAGGTGGTGGTGGTGTGGGAGGTGGTGGGGGAGGAGGTGGTGGGGGAGGTGGTGGCGGTATGTGGGGGGTGGTGTGCGGGAGGTGGTGGTGTGGGGGAGGAGGTGGTGGTGGTGTGGAGGAGGAGGTGGTGGGGGAGGAGGTGGTGGTGGTGTGGGAGGTGGTGGGGGAGGAGGTGGTGGTGGAGGTGGTGGCGGTATGGGGGGGTGGTGTGCGGGAGGTGGTGGTGTGGGGGAGGAGGTGGTGGTGGTGTGGAGGAGGAGGTGGTGGGGGAGAAGGTGGTGGTGGTGTGGGGGAGGAGGTGGTGTGGTGGTGGTGTGGGGGAGGTGGTGGTGTGGTGGAGGAGGCAGTGGTGGTGGTGTGGGGGAGGTGGTGGTGTGGTGGAGGAGGCGGTGGTGGTGGTGTGGGGGAGGTGGTGGTGGTGTGATGGAGGTGGTGGTGGTGCGGGAGAGGTGGTGGTGGATGGGAGTGATGGGAGTGATGGAGTGATAGGGGAGTGATGGGGTGATGGGAGTGATGGGGAGTGATGGGGAGTGATGGGGGAGTGTTGGGAGTGATGGGGGAGTGATCCACAGGGAGGGGTGAGCTGAAATGAGAGTTGATTGTGAGGATGGAGAGTTGAGGAGAGAGGAGAGGAGAGATTGTGAGGATGGAGAGAGGACCAGCTGCTGGGACCAGGCCTGGATGTTGTGATGTCACAGCGTCACAGAGGTCCAAGAAGTTTAAAGGTCCCGTGACACGCCACCAGGTGTGGTGTGATTAGCCGTTACAAGCCGTTTTGGAAATCTTCCCCTTATGACATCACAGGTAGGCGTGTCCACCTAGACATGTGACGGACAGATGAGCAACGTTTGCTACAGTCCACTGGGTAGGCTGGTAGACTGATCTATCCAGCACACATCTAGGTGGACACGCCCACCTGTGATGTCATAAGGGGCAGATTTCTAAAACGGCTTGTAGCGGCTAATCACACCACGCCTGGTGGCATGTCATGGGACCTTTAAAGATGGGCTCTTTGAGAGATGCACCACCCTCTGTCCGATCCGCCACCAACACCTCATAGTTGTAGCTCTGGATTCCAACCTGCTGCACCCTCCTACCCGGTTCAAAGCTACACCTGATCTCAAACTTCAATCCTACACCTGATCTCACGCCGGTTTGAAACCTCCACCAGTTTTTTTTCCATCTGTTTTCTCTATTTCTTTGCTGTTGTGTACCACACACACACACACATACACACACACACACACACACACACACACACACACAGCGGGCCTCATGAGGCGTGCCCCTCCATCCCGTCTCCGTCTGTCAGAGGAGGAGCCCTCACGTCGTTAGAGAAGGTCACCACTGACACCCCATCCATTGTCAGGAACATCTCAAACATATCCGGAGGAAATCTATTGATTGATGACGTCTCGGGGGAAAGCCGTCCCAGTGGGATGTATAGTAGATGAATTTATAAAGAATCAATTAACTATTCAACAGATACGATTAGACGGCTGGTTTGGTGCTGATTATGATGTTAATATTGACAGATTTATCTTCATAGAATGGTGTGAGATAAATCTAAACACAATACAGAGTAATAATAAGAGGGTAGGAAATGGTAGTGATTTGGGGTGTTAGTGTGACTCCAAGCCAACATCCTTTGTTACAAACCCAAAGTGTCAGCGTTTTTACTTGTCGGCATCATTAAGCAAGATTCCCTAATCCCTACCTGCTCCTTAATGACCGAATCCAATCAGCAAATCACTGTAAACGGTGGAGGATAATGTGGCTTGCTAAACTGAGAGAATAATACTAAACAGCAGAAGAGCTATAGAAGTTTGTGCTGGCTTCGCTGTTTCTGATCTGTCAATTAGGGCATCGCTAACGTCATTGAAACTGAGGTCATTTATGGACTACATTCTGGTTAATTCTTCTGTAAATACCTACAGAATGGACACAACAGGCTTTGAAAGAACAGCCAGGAGTGGTTTAGCAAAGCAAATGACAACACAAAACAACAATCTCACTATACAAGCCAGATTTGGTTCGCTCATTAGCTGCTGAATCGCACAGCTAAATCCAGCTGTGATTACGAGCGTAAAGGCCACTTTGGAGACCAAAGTAATATTTCTCTCCACTGATTTTAAACACTATGCACAAGTTCTGATTGCGGAAATGCAGCTCTTGTCCCAAATAGTCCAGTGAATGTTTCCTCAAGTTACTTTGCCAAGTCTGTTGTGTTAACTTCCATCAGTCAGTTTTGAATTTCTGGCAGAGTTTTTGCCGTCCTTTGCACATTTTCTATTTACATTGACATAAATCTCTTTTTATTTCTCCTTCCTGTTAATACACTGTACTGTATGTCTGCATTGAGACCCACAGTTCCCTTCGGGGATTAAAGGAGCATCTCTCAGGTGTACGTGTACAGAGCCACCGCGCTCTTGCTAGCTTCTGTCTTCTTTACACAACATTTCCTGTTCTGCCTTATTGTGGCGGAGTCCTCCGCCCGGGTCACTTCCTGTTCACCTCATCTCTTGGCAGCAGAGTGCATTCAGATGAGCTCAGATAAACCACCACCACATTCCCCGCTAGAGCGCCAGCTACGAGCACAGTAGGACAGCCACCTTATCTGTGTGAGTCTTGGAAGCTGGGAGCAGAGTGAGGAGGGAGAGAGTAGGGAGGGAGAGCGGGAGGGAGGGAGGGAGGGGAGAAAAGACAAGCAGGCAGACCTTGATGCGCATCTGCCCACGCTCAGGGGCTCTTAACTCTGAACTGCATGAGAACAGCGGATTACTGTGACGCGTATCTGCCTCATCGCTGCCTCTTCATGTCTCTCTTTGTCCCTCTCCCTCGCTCTCTTATAGTCACTCACTCTTATACCCACTTTCCCTCACACTCTCTCTCTCTCTCTGTCTCTTTCTATGTCTCTCTCCCGAGAGGCGGAGACAGACAGAAAGAGAGAGGAGACAGAGATGAACAGAGAGAGAAACGGAGACAGAGAGAGAGAGACAGAGAGAGAGCGAGAGAGAGGAGATAGAGAGAGACAGAGACCGAGACAGGGAGAGAGCGAGACAGAGAGAGAGAGAGAGAGAGACAGAGAGAGAGAGAGAGAGAGAGACAGAGACCGAGACAGAGAGAGAGACCGAGACCGAGACAGAGACAGAGAGAGAGCGAGACAGAGAGAGAGAGAGAGACAGAGAGAGAGAGACAGAGACAGAGACAGAGAGAGAGAGGAGATAGAGACAGAGAGAGAGAGAGAGACAGAGAGAGAGAGAGAGAGAGAGAAAGAAAGAGAGAGAGAGAGACCGAGACAGAGACAGAGAGAGAGAGAGAGAGAGAGAGAGAGAGAGAGAGAAAGAGAGGAGACAGAGAGAGAGAGAGAGGAGACAGAGAGAAAGAGAGAGAGCGAGAGCGAGAGACAGTCCGAGACAGACAGAGACTCAGACACACTCTCGGGTTCTCTCCTGCCTCTACCTAAGGTGTTGGTGTTGGCCCGGCGCCTGGAACTCAACATGGACCTAGAAAACCCTGCAGCGCGGGGAACCAGAACACAGCCGGCAAGTCCAAGACCAACAAACAAGAACAAGATCGACAAACAACACTGAACACGACAAGAAAAGGACCGACCTGCACGCCCGCCTCCCCCCTGCCTCCCCCCTACCTCCCCTCCCTCCCCCTCCCTCCCCTCCAACAAAATAAGAAACTCATGACAAAGCAGGGCTTAGCAGAACTGAATGACGACGGAAAAACAGCCTCTCTTGACACAAATTAGCCCAGGAGGCTCAGGAGAGGAGGGGAGGGGAGGGAGGGAGGGAGGGGAGAGGGAGGGAGGGAGGGAGGGAGGGAGGGAGGGAGGAGGGGAGGGGAGGGGACCTTCTTGTCCCCAACAGATGGGGGGCCAATTAGCCAGCTGACTGGGAGTAAACACCTGGGCAAGCCATGGGCAGCCAGAGTGAATGAGTCAGATGATGGAGAGAGAGGGTTGGCACCAGCGCAAACAGGGCCAGGCCTCCACCCACAAGGAGAGGAGGGAGGAGAATGTGACGAGGGTGGAGGAGGGAGGCCGAGCCCGAAGGTGGAGGAGGAAGGAGAAGGAGTTGGGGATGAAAAGCAAGCCGACGATGTTAGGCGGATCGCGTAAATATCGCACTTTTCAGACCCGTGGCAACGCTTTATAAATCGGTGCCTGACGTTTAACACCCAAGGGCCGCAGCAGTCTTCATCAGGGACACCTCGACGCTTGGCTCTAGGAGGAGCCCGGGATCAGAGTTAAACTAGCAACCTCCCGGTGGCCAGACGGCCACTGTACTGCTGCTGCTGCTGCTGCTGCTTTGGATGATGCACAGAGAGAATAATGTATGTCAGGGGGCTGGATGTACAGAGAGAGGGAGGCAGGGAGGGGGAACTGAGGACCGCAGACGTGGACGGATGTTCGAATTTTAAATGTAATCAGGGCGCTTCTTGTGTGGGCTCGTGATTGTGTCTGCCGTGTCCCCTACTGTATAAATGTAGCCCAGCTGGAGTGTGGCGGCACAGGTGGCTCACAACAGGGGATGGGGTGATTATAATGAGTGACCCATATCCACAGTGGTGAGTGCCAATGCAAATCATAACCATTATGCATTGATTTAACTGATCCCCACTGTTCGCTGCTCCCCCCCACCCTCCCTTGTTAGAGTGGGGGGGGGGGGTGTGGATGTGGATGTGAGTGGGTGATGGTCTGGGGAGGCTTCCCATCTGCTGTATGAACATAATAGAGTCTCGTTCATTGCCTACAGCGCCGGTTGCTTTAGTCCAAGAACACCAAACCACTCTGAATTGAATTGTATGTATGTATTGTATGCATTGTATGTTCAGATGCCTATTGTGAAGGAGTTGAGGTCTTGAAGCATTCCGTGGAAACACACAATATTTACGATTTAGATAAATCTGTAAAGCAGTCCGATTTTACAAAAAAACTGAGGGGGGGGGGGGAAGGAAAGAAACCAAAAAAGGAAAATGCATCGACAGTAGACTGCACATAAAATGACATTCAGAGAGACAACAGCTTTCAGACAGCGAGGAACAACACTACAAAGGACGAGTCAACGGGAGGGAACTTTGTGCTGAGTATACAGTCCTGGTACCTTCCAACACCAGACGACATGCTTATAGATCCACCTGTATTTATATATATATATATATATATACCCGGGTGAACGCTGAGAAGCGTGCGGGCAGGAGAGTTATCGTCCGACGTCGGTGAACCATGTAAATCAACGCACCGGAGTCATACCAGGACTGCGTTTCACGTCCCAGGTTAAGGTGAAGGTCGTAGCCGTTAACATGGTGAAGGCGCAACAGATACTGATTAGACACATCCTACGTTACGTAACAAAACAGCGCCAGTGTTTCTTTATCTTCAGAGTTCAAGATACGGCTTTACTGCCCTGTTTAATTCCATTACATAACGACCCCGGTAATGTGTTTGCGCTGCGTGGTGCCACGCGCGCTCTCTCGCCGTGCGTGGTTATGAGACCCCTTTCAGTTTTTATCTTTACTTCTTGACACAAGCAGTGTGCAAATAAAAAGTCTAAGCGTGTCTCTCTCTCTCAGCCACGGTCGGGCTTACATAACGGGAGAACAAAACGGGGAATATTGTGTTTCCCCGCAATGAACTCAAATCAATCGCGCCCCCTCCTGAAGGCCCTCTGAGCTCACGCTAAGCCAAAGCCAATTACATACGAACAATGAGCCGCTTTAACGACATCACCGCTCTAAGACCCCGATCAACGCCGGGTTCCCCTTGAACCGAGGTGTGTGGGTCACGGTGCGGGGGAGGGGAAAGGTCACAGGTCATCTTATCGTGCCACCGGTTGCTAGGCGATAGAGCCCATCTGAGCATGCTGTAGTTGTTACACCAGCGAATTGGAAACCTCCCCGAATTGGCAGCTTGTTCGTCAAAGGGCGTCTGACCCACACAGACGGACAGCCAGACAGACAGACAGACAGACAGACAGACCAGAGTGTAATTTGACCTTCTCCAATTAGCTCGTCTGCGGTCTGAGCTGTGAGAAGAGCCAGTGCTGTCCTTGCGGTGGTGAAAGCCCATCGCAAGCTCCAAAGACAATGTTATTCTCAGCCACACAAACACGTCTCCCTTCTCACTCTGCGAAACCACAACCGCATCACCTGCCACTTGAAGTGACATTGCACGCACACACGTGTTTGCATGTCACTATTAGAGGTGGCCATGGGAGAGGGTTCCACCGCAAGTGAAACAACAAGAGGAGGGATAAATAAACCATTTTAAGTCAGAACATGGAATATAACCCCCCCACCACCCCCTAGTTGTGCAGCTAATTAGACTGTATCTCATATCACACGTCAATCGCCATTCACATTCACCGTTTCAAAACAGACGTCTGAAAAGCCCTTTGTCATAGGTCGGCATGCGGCAGTGCTCACAAATGAGAATTATTTGCATTGCACGAAGACCACAGCCAGGAGGAAGTAAGGGAAGTCACGCAATCCATAATGAGGCTGCACCCATCTGCAAGCACTCAGATACAGGAAACCAAATGGCTTTGCATTTGAATCACCACCCATTGTACTGCTAGAGGTAAAGCTTAGGGGTGCACGATAATTATCGGGCCGATAACAGAAATGATTACGTCATTCCGATAAGTCTGATATTATGACGAATAGCCCCGATAACATAGCCTATATCATTTCAGTAACCACTAACGCTAAATTAAAGGTCTTATCGTAACCCTAAAAGTACACATCATACAATCAATTACAATACATGAGTTCACAGCTGCACGCGTATATAGAAAATGTTTATTTTTATTATTATGTTACACCTTTCCTGCTGTCGGCTCCCAGACCGTAGTCGAGAGCACAGGGGAGACGTCGATGTTCTCTCGGGGGTACCACCCTTCCCTTTGACCGGCAGTGGGTCTGCTTATAGGTCGGAATATGGTCGGAATGAAGCGGGCGCCGATTATTGAAAGGCTGTGTACTTTATTCTTAGTTTCACTAACTTTATAGTACACGTTGGCACAGAGACAACCAGACTCGTTCATTACTTCACTAAACTGACACACGCTACCGCTCGCTCTCCTCGCTCGTCCACTCACTCACACACACACGCACATTGCCATTCTCGCACACACACATGTGCTAACTCTCGTAACACTTATTATTGACAACAGTTAGCTGAACATTATAGGGTCCCGTCCTTCCACTCCCTTTTTTCTCAGTCAAACACAGAGATCAACTACATTTGTCCCAGTGTTTGTTAGATGTGAAATGAAGCAAAAAACGACGCTCATCCTCCGGTAACGCAGTCGTTTGCGACGCCTTTCTTATTCGTCGTTTCTTCTATTTGTCTGTGACTCCAATGCTCCAATCTTTCATCGATCGATACGGATGTTGTGGATGCAACGGAATATATGATGCATTGCTGCAGCAACATTTAAGATGATGGCGATGAGTTCTGCCCATTCTGCCTCCGTTGCTGCGGTCAGACCAAAACACAAGTGAGTGACAGGGGCCGTCGTGGACCCGTCATATCCCACCCCTTGCAAGCCTGCCCCCCTAAACCCCCCGTTGATTCTACTGATGTCTGAGCAACAATGTCATGATCATATATATGTATATGTGTGTGTGTTATCGGTTATTGATATCGGTATCGGCCTTTAGGAGCTGAAAGTGAATCGGTTATCGGTATTGGTTAAAAAAAAGTTATCGTGCATCCCTAGTAAAGCTACAGGTAAAGCTACAGGTTCAGCTACAGGTAATGCTACAGGTAAAGCCACATGTAAGGCTACAGGTAAAGCTACAGGTAAAGCCACAGGTAATGCTACAGGTTCAGCTACAGGTAATGCTACAGGTAAAGCCACAGGTAAGGCTACAGGTTCAGCTACATGTAAAGATACAGGTAAAGCCACAGGTAATGCTACAGGTAAGGCTACAGGTAAAGCCACAGGTAAGGCTACAGGTTCAGCTACAGGTAATGCTACAGGTAAAGATACAGGTAATGCTACAGGTAATGCTACAGGTAATTCTACAGGGAAAGCTACAGGTAATGCTACAGGTAGGGCTACAGGTGAATAAAGGTAATTCCACAGGTAAAGCTACAGGTAAAACCAAAGGTTCAAAAGGTGAATACAGGTCACGCTACAGGTAATGGTTATTAGAAGTATTTATTAACCAGATAAGGCTATTAATTATACTGAAAGGCAGAAGGGTTTTATATAGAATAATTCCTAGAACCATAAAGCATTGCATAAAGCACGCAGTGTTCAGTCAGCTGAACAGGTTTTATAGAATACCAAGAGCCTTGATACCCGTCCATGTTTCACACCGTACTAAGGTTAAAGGCTGGCTTTATGGGGCCAACCACACAACCCCTATAAAATAACATGCACTTCAATCATCCTTTAAATCAGGGACACTTCACGGTGGACATTTTGTAGGCTTCATAAAGATAAAAGTAATAAATAAATAAAAGCAGAATCACAGAGGCCTCTTTTTTTAATGCACGATTTACACTCAGTACAATCATGAATCTGATTAATATTTGCTTTGTTTAGCATCGCTGGAAATCCATACGAAATGCGGAAACGCTGACAGTGTATTTAATCGGTTGTAGTAGCGTCCCAATCAGAGTTCAATCGATCCCGGTAGTGGATTACATCCTAAAACCGCATAATAGCTTTTATGCAAACGCTAAAAGGTGTACAATAACCATGCTGGTTTACACACTGGACTGTGATTGGTCAGTCCAATTGTGGTTTCTCCTCTGTAGAAAAATGCAGGTCTTGCACACACATGAACCAACCTGTCTAACCATACACATTCCTCCAAGAGGAATCTGCTTGACAGTACACAGGTAAACAACATGTTACATCACATTTCCCCATGGGGGGGGGGGGGTGACCAATCAAACAAAGGGGTAGGGTAGTGTAGTGGCTTAAGGGTTTGAATCCCAGCTGATAGGATCCTTCATGTCTGCCGTCTACCCTGTAGCCCTCATGGAGGAAACACTTGACCCCCGACCCGCCCCGTAATAAAAACATGACCTTCTGCTGAATGAGGGTCTAGGGGCCCCTCTCTTGGAGGAGCGGAGGGCCCCTTCCGGGACCGGCCCAAATTCCCCCTCCACCTGGTCAGAGCGACGGGCGTGGGTCAGCCACACGGAGACTCCAACGTCCACCCTCTCGGTCAACAAAGGTGGTGTTCTCTTTCTGATTGGCTATCTCGATCACAACGTCCTCTCTATACTGACGTCTTTCCCCACGGACATCATATCATTTGATATTCTCTCTCTCTCTCTCTCTCTCTCTCTCTCTCTCTCTCTCTCTCTCATGGGGAATCAAGTACAGTCAATTGAAAAAAATGTATACTTATATAAATGTATATTCCTTATCTTGTTATAGACGCGTTTGATTAGATAGTTTAAGTACATGTTTTTCGTAAAATAGGGCTGTTTCCACTTTACTACAGAGAATTCCGATTTATCTGCACTCTCCTGGCAGCCAGTCTTACGATTCTAATAAAAACGGGGTTTTCCATAAGAAGACCGCCTTCAGAGCGCTCTCCTGGCTTCTGGTCAGACTTCCTGCACCTGGGACCCGGTGGGACCGGGTGTCCGGCAGGGTTCACAGAGGATGTCATTAGCAACACAACCATGTTAATCCCCCGCAGGGCTGCTGTCTGCTCTGAGAGACGGCAGCACAATATAAACACTACAGAGATGCACAGGAACAACAACAAAAAAAGAGAAGGCAGTTGTGAGGTGAAATGTCTGCGCTGAAGTATTTTTTTTTTTAATAGAACTTCATAACAACGCACTGGAACGCACTGGGAAAAGCATATCAGATCAGATCATCCCGTTTTCCAAGTGTGACTAAATCGCAGGCGGACAAAGACTAAGGACAAAGACAGCACCTCTTATTTTAATATCATCCAAGATAACGCAGACGATAACTGCTCAACTTTCAATGGAATCACCGGCGACCTCACACACCAGACGTGCAACAACGATGAAACGAGGAAACAAATGCAATGAGGGAAAAATGACTAACCTTTATGAGTCTACTTTATGTGCATTCCTTTATGCGACCGTGCAACCCGTCCACTACCACCACCACCGTGCGTCTGCGCGTCTGCGCGTCTGCGCGTCCGTCTGCGCCGTCCGATCGCCCGGTCGCTCCAACAGAGACACCGCGGTGCGAAATCCAGCTCCGTCCCTCGCCTCCTTTCTTAAGAAACTGGCGGAGCCGCTGGTACTGCTGGCTGTCTGCGCTGTGTTTTGCTTCCCTATTTCAAAACCATCAACACACACAGACCCCTCCCACCGCTCTCCACTCGCACCCCCTCCCCCTCCTCCCCCCTGCACTACATTGTGGAAACGCCCTCTGGTGCGGAGAGAGGATAACGCGGCGCGCACAAAGACACCCGCACAGGAGTAGCCGGCCGCTGGAGAACGTAAGGTGGGGAGCTCTGGACCCCTCGGATGTCCGGCTCCTTCCACCGTAGACCGGGCAAAGGAGTCAGGATGCACCGCTGTGAGCCGCGATGGAGGCTTTGTCTCAGGGTGAAGGGATGCGAGGGAGCATCCGCCGTCCGAGGGGACTCAGCTTAGGACACTGTCGCAGGGTTTTGTTGGATCGTTTCGATTAAGACGGGATAGGATCCGTCTAGAAATGTGTCAGCGTTTAGTAGGGCGATGTTATTGCTGGACAAAAAAATACTAACGTTTGCTGGTAATTGTTGATTAGTTCAAGACGAGTACACGTTATTGACCTGTCCAAGGGGTGCATTTAAAGCAAATTATTTGATCTGTTATGAGTT
Organism: Micromesistius poutassou; assembly: GCF_964030765.1. NCBI lineage: Eukaryota > Metazoa > Chordata > Actinopteri > Gadiformes > Gadidae > Micromesistius > Micromesistius poutassou. Next base: position 13,196 of record NW_028177263.1, read on the forward strand.
TAAAGGGGTCCTTGAGTTCACCCATCCTACCCCCTACAGTTGGTGGATGGTAGCACTGTTTTTCTTGATCCACGGTAATTATGGAGATAATGAATTTGAATGTGACGCATCGAGTGACGGACAGCCCCTGGAAGGTATATATATATATATATATAT
>NW_028177262.1:0-19983 GCF_964030765.1 Micromesistius poutassou
GAGATACTGGCCTCCCAGGTTTGGCTGGACTTCCGGGACTTACTGAGGAGAAATGTGATAAGCTAGCACTAGTGTTTGGATTGGACATTCACCCACTGTGCCCCAGCACTAAACCACCGCATCGCTAAACAACCAAACAGCAGCTCTAAAAGCTAAGGAAGCGAAAATACGACTAAAAATAAAACTGAGGCAAACCGTTATCGAGTGCTAACATCGCTCCAAAGACAAATGGTTATCTGCTCCCAAGTTTAACTGTGCACAGGCTCTCGCTTTGGAGGCCTTCCAAGACCAAATAGTTTGCTCCTCATAAACAGAACGAGAAAAAGATGCGTAGTCATCTGAATGCCTAGCCATTGTTAGTGTCTCGTGGCTTTGGATGGATTCCTGGTTGCCTTGTGCCTCTGTTTCTGTTTCTATGTTTCTTACACCTACCATGACCCTGCAGCAGAGATGCTGTGTTAATCTCCTGACTGTAGCCAACTCCAGGCTGTTCCTACCAAACACTTACCATTTGTTTATATTAAAACATGTGATAGATCATATGAGATCAGCGATGCATATATTTCACTTTTGTTACATTTTATTATTTGTTACATTTATGCAGATCAACACATACGAACATATTTTTTTAAATATATATTATATATATATATAATTCTTACTAGTAGTCGTATACTATAGCTACTGAAAGAATGCATTGCCTGACTGGCTCGCTATTAGAGCATGCTTTAGGTTAACATAGACCTGGAAGAGAGATGCCTCCTTTCAGCAGGGCCGACAGGTCTGGCTCTGAATAGAATGCCTGGGAATACGCAGGTGCTGCAATGCCTATTAAGGGCTGGATATTAAGAGCAGATGGCTTCTATAGGGTCAACAGCCTAATTATCCGGATATGATCATGGGATTACGGCGTATTCCTGGACCGCTGCAGTATTTTTGTTTTTGGAAGATCACAATTCCTTGAAGGCGTAAAAGTGATACGAGCATTCCATCACTGGACCAGTAGGACCGTGAGCCCGGCGTGGGAATTGGGCTATTTCTGTCAACATTATAAGTTTTGTTCTTAGTGTTATAGTTGCACTGTCTTGGATGGTGTTTCTAGCCAGGTTCGCTATTACTAGGATTTTAAGCATTCAGAAGAAAAAAAAAGTCTGCCCCCATGTGTTCCATTAATCAGGCAAACAGCAAAATATTAATCTCATATTTTTTTATATATTTTAGCTTCCCTGGTATTTTTTATGATAAGGTATGCCATGCCCAGAGGAACCTATTAGGCTGGCATTTGTAGTCATCAGTAGCATCATGATTGAAGACAACTTCCATAACTAAACACGTTTGAGTTACTTTAAAGGACAATAAAAAATTACAACCTTTTTGGAACGCTTTTTTTATATTTGGTAGTGATAAGTATGTGTTTGACATTTACTATATTCACCCAACCTTCTCTTATAATTAAAACAGCTGTCAATTCTGTGATAATAGTGTCTGATGTTAAAATCTGGTTGCTGAAATGTTGTGACAGAAAGTCAATTTAGTCCCATTTTATGATTTTGTAACTTTTGCACCAGCATGATTGCTTATAAAGTTGTTGATATAGATTTGTAATTATCCTCCTGGCTTTACTTTCCTAATTGAGCAAATGCGAACTTCAATTAAAATAGAATAGTGTGTGTGTGTGTGTGTGTGTGTGTGTGTGTGTGTGTGTGTGTGTGAGTGGTTGCACACGTGCGTGTGTGTGTGTGTGCGTGCCTGTGTGTTTATACAGAAAACAGTGCCTCTATGATGCCTTGTTACCTAACATCAGACAAAGTTGTGTGTTTTAAGATATGCACAATGAAACCGACTTGGTATCTTTAACTTTAAACATCTTTTCATTTTTTTTAAAGATGGGATATAATCCTTAATGCTTGTTTTCAAGGAAAATTCAAATGCATTGTAACGTCACCAGCAAGCGATAGAAGGGCATTTTGAATATACTACCCCATGAATCTAAATAGTGCCTGCTAATTGGATTGAGCTACACCAGTGGACAACACGGTGATCCCAGTTAATTTCCTGATAATTAACTGAGTGACTCCTCCATTCCATCAACAGACCATGTCCGGCACTATGTAGCAGCAGCTCGCACCACCAACACCTCCAATCCAATTTTGGGGTCTTCAACAAATCAATACTTGGCAGAGTTTACTCACTAAATGAAGGACAGAATTCATATGGAATCCTATTATGGTCTTTGAGTACCGAATCGATAAATTTGAGGGACAAACATGATTTAAGCCCATATACAGTGGCCTTAATCATAAGCTGTCACTTTTCCAAAGAGGCACACTGGTAGTGGTGGCCTTACAAACTCTGGGCTCCCCAGCACCGCAAACAGCCATCAACCAAAAAGGCGGTTGAATAATGAGCTCTTAGGAGAAATAACACTGCCTACATCCTAACTGATTATTATTCATTTGTTGTGTTGCTGTGTACACACAGGCCTTCACAAACCTGAACAATATATACTCTAAATATTGTATGAACCATAGGACCGAATAGTTTGATAAAATAGACTTACAACCAAACAATTAAGTTGTGTCATGTTTTTTTCTTTATAATAGGACACACACTATTAAAATACTACACAAAATACAAATACATAAAATAGATTGGATATCCGATCACTTTTGATTCATAACAGCCATGTCACCAGATTCTAAGAAAGGGAATTTTCTTCTTGTTAAAACCAGTTAACGGTCTGTTCTGCGTATTCTTTCAGCATTTCCTGGGGCAGATTAGACTTATCTGCATCTGATAAGATGCAAAATTTGTTCAAATCTAGTTTCCTCACTGCTGTTTTTGTATCTGGAGCTGTTCATTCCTCCTAATTATCTCCACTATAGCCTCCCCCCCACTGTCACCACCTCTCTTTACCTGCTGGAGGTAAACACCCCTATAGCACAAGTCTGCTAGCAGCCACCCCTGGAAGGCTATGATTTATTTTGCTAATGGGTTTTTACTGTGGAATGTGTTGTCTCTCTGCACTCAATGTTTCTTTTGATGTCAGGGGCGTAGAGTAGTATTTTTTATTCTCCCCACACCTCCTCTGTATGGATTTGGGAGATTGAAACCACAGACGGAACCAGTTGTTATATTTTTTCACTGCTGGGCACTGCTGGTCTGTCAGCCTGTGATACGCATTACGCATGTATGACGTCTGTTCTGCTGCTGTCCTGCAGTCAGAACTCTTCTGCTGTACCTTTCATTGTAATCCATGACTGCTCAAGCCAGACGTAGGTCCAGGTAGTGGAAATACATTTCTTCTTTTTGATTAGGGACCGCTCTAGAGTTTCAGGTTTTGTTTAAATGGCATTTGAAATTGAGTTTGTTTTATCTACATTTCTACATTGACCTGTGTGATAAAAATGCAATTCTTTCAAGTCTTTTCGTATTGATCAAAAGATTAGTTGGTTGGTTGGTTGATTCTTGGTTAATTGATTTTGCCCACCATACCCCTATTATATATTCAGTTTTTCTGGTTTTATTTTGAGAACTTAAGTAGAAATACACAGAAAAAACATGGAAAAAGAAGACAAACACATGAATATCCTATCATCATGTAAATGTAAATTTTTTGCTGCTTTTTGGCCAAGTATGCTCACACATACAAGGAATTTGGTCTCTGCATTTATCCCATCCATTTATTCCATCTGTGAATTAGTGTGAATTACAGCGCTCGGGGAGCAGTGAGGGGTTAGGTGCCTTGCTCAAGGGCACTTCAGCTGTGGATGTGGGCATGGGAAAGCAGTGCTCAACCACTTCCCCCCCCCACATTTTTCCTACTGGGTCAGGGATCGAACCTGCATCCCTTCGGTTTCAAAGCCAAAGCCCTAACCATTAGTCCAGAGCTACCCCTTGAATCAGAATTTGGAATAACGCCATTTAAAAGAACGGCGTTAGGTAACACCGTTATTTTTTCAGTAACAGTGTTCAGTGTTTCCGTCGTTACAACGCCGTTATCGTTACTGAACGTTAAATGCTGTGCGTTACTATGAATTGATTGAATAAACTGCGTAATCTGAATGCACCCCTGGCTCCACACACAAACTGCTAGTGAGGAGACCGGGTGGGTTAACAACGAGATAAGTGATTATGATTGGCTAAGGCAGAGTCATGTTTCATGGTAGCCAATCGGAGCCAGTGTTTTTACACATAAGCCAGGCCACGCGCACCACACACACACACCAAAGAGATTCGAAGAAGCAGCAGAGATGGCGAGTCCGGAGCAATCCTATGAAAAGTTGGTATTTTCAAGGTGGAGATAGAAGCACTACTTCAAATTCATTGACATATAGCAACTTTTTTTTTTTACAATAACGCAAATAGTTACTTTCCCTGGTAACTAGTTACTTTTATTATAAAGTAATTCAGTTACTAACTCAGTTTTGGAACAAGTAGTGAGTAACTATAACTAATTACTTTAAAGTAACGTTCCCAACACTGATCATCATCCATAGTTTTAGTATGCTATAACCTTCTTCCTGACAACTAAGCTTGACCTTGAATACAAGACTACATGGTAATGTGTTTGAATTCAGCCGTACTGTAAGGAGGACGGCCGTCATTGTGACCTACAGGGAGGGTTTTGGGGGGAAATATATGGGAATTAACACAGATGTGTTACCGCAACAGACAGTACTTCCCAGCCTCATAGTCAAGTAGGATGGAGGACTTTTATTCACTGCAAAGGGATTATACTGCTATGATTAATCCAGAGAACCCCCCCTCCCCCCAGGAAATTAAAGAGATAAGTATGGGTCATAAGAATGAGGCTTAGCTGCTTTCGGTGTGTAAGGAAATCCATTTCTATATCCCTGCATTGAAACCATGGTGTCACAGAGACTACCAAATGGCTGTAATTGAAGCATGGTAAAAAGTTTCAAACATTTAAACGAAGATACCAACCCAAAAAACCCTGAACGATAATGGAAATAAGATGAACATATTTCCCATTTTCTGTTGAATTTATATTGAACGCACCTACCAAGGTTTGTTTTTCCATTTTGTGTGTCTAATTAAATTTGCCACTGGACCTCCAAATCCAAGTTTTATTCAAAACTTCAATCGAAAACCATGAAAATGTTTGAGCTCATTGACACTTAATTTCTATTAGCTGTCAAAACATTCTGTTATTCCGACAGTCATCATGTTTAACATTGGTAAACTGTAATTACATTTGCAGAGAAAGGGTTTTTTTGTGTGTGCGTGTGTGTATGTGTGTGTGTGTGGGTGTAGACGTTGAATCGAAATGACAACCGAGGCGAGACAGAGTTGATGTCAGACCTATCCTCCATACATACGTCGTGTGCACCATCGTGCTCTGTACAGTCCTTTATCTCTGCCCGGTGAATGGCAGCAGCTGTGTGAATTCAGTGCACCACAGTCTTGCATAAATGGATCGATGAATTCTAATTGGAGGGCATTGGAATGACAGTAAATCTTATCTCATGCTCATTGTCAAGTCATTGGGGGAGCAATTATTCTCCCCTTTGAAGAATAATGTGTGCTTTATGTGTCGATCAAACATTGAGATCATCAGTGGGAGCGGTGCGCACGGTGCGCACGGTTTATATCCACAGATCGCATTTACTCGGTCATGGCTTCGGATGTTTTCTAGGACCGAGCTCCGGGTTCTTAGATGAGTATGGGCTAAGCCTCCACATATATGTGCACTATAAATAAACAACCTATAATTCGGGATTTAACGTGCATTAAGCTCTATATGGTTTTACTCTGCGGCAGAGCCATCCTCTATGTCTACTGAACTGTAATCAGCGTGAACGTTTGTCTTCCTTTACGCCGCGTTACTCTGTTTGCCTTGGCCGTCTTTGCTTTTCATTCCTTCCCTTTCATTCGCTTCCAATCTCCTTCTTAGTTTTTCATATATTAAGGGTTTCGTGTCATATATATGTATTAAATGTATTGAAATACCCTGAATAAATGTGCTTAAAGGCATACTGTAGAAAAAGCTGCTGGATCTAAATCAGCCCTACCATTTGATTAAGGCTCAGCGCTATGCTATGCGTGGGGCGGCCATCACTGCGGGATATTGGTGCTATCCATTAGTATGGTTTTCGCGCCCGTACGAATCGTAAGGTGTAAATCTCGCAGCCTTCTTTTGGTTGTAGTATAAACCTTCCCACTCGTAGTTCTGAGAGTAGACCAAGTTCAGTGAGGCCGACCGTACGACTCAACAACTAAAATGGCTGCGCCCGTAAAGAAAATTATTTTTATTTTTTTATTTTTTTGTACTTGTACCACGTTGGTCATTTTAATGTCGATTTTAAGTGCTCTTACACACTTGATTACATTGCTACTTTATTCCGTTCACCAATTTATGCATTGCGAGGTCTTGCTGTGCGGGCAATACAATGTAAAGTTGTGTTGTTTGTTTTCGAGCTGGTTTGCTAAAGAGGCTAATGTGACTAACAATAACAATGACTAGCCAATGAGAAACTGGCACGCTTTAAGGTGCTACGGGCAAGGAAATTAAGTCACGTTCTCGCTACAGCAGGTCGGACGTACCGGCGTACCATACAAATGGATAGCACCATTAGGACAGGAAGTACGAGTGGGAAACCCAGGACAGTAGATGGGGCTTCTCCCAGATGAAACCCGATCCCTGCACTTGCATCACCCGACCTATCGAGTGGCTGACTGTACCCAGAGACTTGTCATTCATCAAAGCTTTCTGGAGGCTCCCGAAGCCAAACCCCTTCACACACACACTCACACAAACACACACACACACACTCACACACACACGCACACACGCACACACGCACACACACACACACACACACGCACACACACACACACACTCTCACACACACTCTCTCCCTTTCTGTTATGTGTTCTCAACCCGACTCATTACAAAGAGAGAGCCGTATTTGTTTAATACGTTCAAAAGAGATAAAACGTTTTTGAAAGGTCAGATTTTCACAATGTAATGCTTTGTTTCCGAACTGCGATGCCACAGTGCCAGACATGAAAAAGAAACGATTATGCTGATACTGAAATACAAATATTGTTATATAATTTAATATGAAGTATTTAATAAATTATATAATTGTTTGCGTTGAGTTATAACTGGCCCTTGAATAAAACATCTGCAGTCCTCCAACGTGGTTGGGTGTATTAATCCTTGACATAAATGTAAAATCTGCCGAGCGGTGAAATATACGGCAGTGAATCAAGATGCAGGGAATATTCATCTTATCGGCACGGCCTGGACCACATTTCTCTCTTTTCTCGCATGAGATGCAAGATTGAGCTAAGCTGCTTCGTTACATAACAGCGCACTTGTAAAGTCTCTATCAATAGCAAACGCATTAGAGTTGAGATTGATGGCGGGGTAGTCTGTCTAACTATCACAGTATTTTATATCTTAACTGTGCTATTCCAGGGATTTCTCTGGGCAACTGTTTAGTCTATGCAGCCAGTATGTGTGTATGTGTGTGTGTGTTTGTTTGATGCCAGTGTGTGTGTTTGATGCTTGTGTGTGTGTTTGATGCTAGTGTGTGTGTGTGTGTGTGTGTTTGTGTGTGTGTGTGTGTGTGTGTGTGTGTGTGTGTGTGTGTGTGTGTGTGCGTGCTTGTTTGCTTGCGTGTGTGTGTGTGTGTGTGATATTCATCAGTACAAATCGGCCTCCCCATTTTGCATCCTTCTGCAAGGGAAACATCTGAGGTCCAGACAGGCGTTCCTGGACATAGGTGATAACGTTGGTGCAGCGCTGTAAGACCACTACCGGACCACAACATGTGTTTCAATTACTAATATTGCCGGCGCCTTCTGTTGGTGTGCACAGGGAGAGCCGTGTGCCTTCCACTGTCAATAGCGGGAGCCCAATTAAACGTTCTCCCCTGCACTGTATAATATGGAAGCTGGCTTGGGCTTTATTGACCTGCATGCTGAGGTCATGAAACCGTATAGGCGCCGCCACCCGACAGGCTTAGCCCGCCAACACACGCCCAGATAACTCACATACGTTTGGCACGGCGGGTGGAAAGTAGGAAGAGGCACGGAGGAGTCAGTGACCAGCAGGATGGTACTTAAAAGAAATCGGCGCTATTTGTAGAAATAAGCCCCCTGCAAGTGTGACTTGCTACATATAATCTTTGAAGCGTTGGTGTGCTGTGTGTGTGTGTGTGCTGTGTGTGTATGTGTGTGTGTGTGTGTGTGTGTGTGTGTGTGTGTGTGTGTGGAGGTGATGAAGTGTGCCCCACAATGCAACAGTTTTCACAGTACTTTGAACCATCGTTCCTGTACATTTTCCAGGGGCATATTGTGCATTGCCAATGCTAATTTGATGGCCGCACAGAGGATGTTGTTTGCTACCATTCTATCTCTCTCTCGCTCTCTCTCTCCCTCTCTCTCGCTCTTTCTCTCTCTCTCGTGCGCTCTCGCTCTCTCTCTCTCCCTCTCTCTCACTCTTTCTCTCGCTTTCTCTCTACTGTACATATATATACAATTATACAGTATATATAGTTATACAGTGTATACATGTATATTTATATGTCATACAGTATATATATATATAATTATACAGTATACACATGAATATTGATACAATATGTGTATATCCCTTATTGTTCCAGTTTGTGAAGGATCTTGGTGTCTCTTAACTCCTACTACTCCTACAGTATATATATATATATATATATATATGTATATATGCATATATACAGTCTATATACGTATGTATACACAGTCTATATACTGTATAACGGTACAATAGACAATAGACTATACATGTTCCAGTTTGTGAAGGTGTCTCTGCACTTTGCACGGGGAGCTGGGGGGGGGGAGGGGGGGGGGGGGGTAGAAGGGCAAAAGGGGGATCAATGGGGAGAGGGTAAGTACGGCTGTCTCAGGCGACACATACTCCATACACAGCGCATCACCGAGATGCGGGCTTGTCAGCGAATCAATTGTTTCAGGCTATCCCCCCCTCCTGTTCATCTGCGGTCATGCCCCTGCCGGCGCAAAGGAGCAGACAGTTTTTCGTTTTTTTGGCTAGGGCGGTGGCGTCCGTCATATCTGAAGGTGTCTTCTAAGTGTGCTGGGTGCCAACGCTGGCCTTCAGCACTAAATTAGGTTGATGGGCGGCGTGGGCCTGGCATGCTGATGAACTACTGTCATAATAGTGAACGCCGCGCCGTCCAATGCCGCGGAGGGTTTTTGCGTGAGCTCCAAACTTTGGCTGTAAAGAGGGTGCCCTTGCAACGGGAGAACTCTGAAAGACACATGTTTACTGTTCGACATCAAAGCCCCATACTTCAAGCGGAATATGTACAGATAAGTGCTAAATTCAATATGATAAAAATCATTATGCCGGTGATCATTAAGAAAACAGATTATAGAACGGTGAACACTTGTTACATTTAACAATGTTAATTTTTGAACCATGAAACACTCGAAAGAGTTGAAGCTTTTACACCTTGAGCAACCTCGGTCTGACATTGTGAAAGATAAAAATGAATGAATACAACATACTCTCTCCTTTGTTCCTTTGTAGCTACCATGTTACCACCCCATATTATGTTCTCATGACCATAAAGGCAACTATTTGTGAATATACCACACACACATACATTTCCCTAGATACACTTATCGAACCCAATACTCATCCATGGCACATATTCCTCTCTTTCACCTCCACCGCTCCCTCGCCTAAATGTTATGTCATACTCCGTATTTAAAAAGTGTGTATGTTATTTAAAGCCCGAGGAGACACCTGAGAAGGCAGCATTCCGCGTGTGTGACCATGTGAGCGTGTATCGTTTTGCAGAGGGACCGGTCCCCGGGCACTCTGGGCATCTGGTTAGCCCGTGTTATCCTGACCCTTCCACTCTGCTGCTGACATGATGGTCCCCCGCGATAGGAGAAAATTACCCCCGGCTGGCTTCGAAATAATTCAAATAACGTGGCACGCTGTGGTTTGGATCTGTGCCCCGTGTCACACGTTGCTATGGAAACATCTTTAGCCGCGTGTTGCTTTTACTTTCAAACTATGATCCCTATCAAAATATGTCGACGACAATCCATAGACGGTGGCTCGGGATGTGTGCGACAAATGCCTTATCGTACACTTTGGTCTTGCACCGCCCCCGTCCACAGGCCATCGCCCGCTGAGGGAATGGAAAGTCACAAAAGGTATTTCCTGCTGTAACCCCACAGGCATTTCAAGGCCGGCCCTCAAGATATCAGTGTTACTTGAAGATCCAGTTCCTGCAGATCCTCAAAGACCTGCCGTTCAGTATATCAACACCGTCCCATCGACCACAACCTTCTCCACGCCTCCTCACCGTGATGTCACCTTTAAATGGAGTTAGATTTGGGACCAAGGTTAAAAAAAAACAAAAAAAAGTCCAAACGTGCCCCGCGCAATATCGTCTCTAAGGCTGCTCCTCGGATGTCTCCCCTGACGCAGGCTTATCCCGACAGATGCTACGCTTAGCAGAAAAAGGCAGAAGTAAACATAATTAAACTGCAGTTGTGCATCTCCTCTCCCTCTCCCCCCCCTCTCTCTCTCTCTCTCTCTGTCTCTCTCGCTCTCTCTCTCTCTCTCTCTCTGTCTCTCTCTCTCTCTCTCTCTCTCTCTCTCTGTCTCTCTCACTGTGTTTATGCTCTTGCCTTACTCATCCTCATGCTGGGGAGTTGCCAGATTGTCTTGTGGCCCGCGCTCCCGCCATGAGCTACGAGACACAGTGGTGTGTGTAATTAGCAGGCGAGTGAACACAGCTCCCCACAGCGTCCTGACCCTGTGCTACAACAGCGGCAGCCCCCCAAACCCCTGCCCCACCCTCCCCCCCCCTCTCTCCTCCTTTTCATACACTCATCCCCCACCCCCCACCCCCCTGCTCCATCATCCCCCCCCTCCCTCGCCTCATCCCGTCCCGTCCCATCCCACATAATCCTTCTGCGTCTTGTGTGCAGCAAAGCACACACACACACACACACACACGCACGCACGCACGCACACACGCACGCACACATGCACGCACGCATGCACGCACACACGCACACACACACGCGCACGCAGCTCTGGAAGGGGAGACAACAAGATGTTTTCCCACTGTTTATTTACCCTCTCGTTGTGAGCCTGCGTGCTGGATGCTGCTGCTGCTGCTGCGGTGGTGGAGTCTGAGTGCTATTTAAAGATCCACTTCCACATTCATCTTGTTATATTGTTGTGCGGTGACGATTGAGGAAGGTCTTTTTAGATGTAGGTGTTTAGGCCGGTCGGACAGACAGACAGACATATGGAGATGAATAGATTGATACTGTATATAGACACTGTAGATGGATGGATAGGTTAGGCAGACTGATGCATTTGTGCTGATTGATTGAGAGTTTGATAGATAATTGAAGTCGTGGCCGATGGAGTCTCCACAGACGTGCATCAGTCGGGTTTGGCTCTTGACAAATGTGTGCAATCACTAGACTAGGTGACCCACTCTGGAAACACGTTTCTGCTTAAAGACGGACTACACAGTACATTGGGTCGATGTAGGTAAAAGGTGAGGTGTATGCAGGCCGGCGAAGCATAGCATTAGCGACACTAACTAGAATCTAGTTAGTGTCGCCTGTGTCGAAGCTATGCTTCCATACATGCGACACACTTCGACAACTATTTTACATATCTATTATTTTATTTTATGGCAATGTTTCTATGAAAAGCACTTTGAGTCTGCCTAATGTATGAAAAGTGCTATATATATAAAGTTACCTTGCCTTGCCTAGTGAGTTCAGGGCAGACTTTCCAACAGGAGGTAGCAGAGAAACGGCTCTCTGGTGGAACAGGGCCTTAATGTGATAAAGAAAGGTAATCATCGTCTGCAGATATATTACACTATTAATAGCCTCTTAAACTCTATATTTTACACTGACAAATTATCATATTCTCAGCTATTTTACAGACTGTTCACCCGAGCACCCCCTACATCCAGTTCCGTCTTGTTTTCCTGCAACCCCCACCCCACCCCCACCCCCACCTTTTTTTTCAAAGGGTTCTCAGTGCTGGCCCCAATGTGTCATACCTAACAAGGCCTGCTGCAAATTTAGTCTGTCAATATGTGTCATGGCTCATTCATCAGCTCCCTGGGACACAGCCATTCATCCCTACTCTTTATCTCAGCTGTCCTGCCCTGTTTTCACATTTCCCCACGAGAGCTTTGACTTTGCCCCCAGCTCTCTCTTTCTCCCCCTCTCTCCCTCCCTCTCCCTCTCTTCCTCCGTCTCCCTCCGTCTCCCTCTCCCCTTCAATCTCCCACCCTCAAGCCCCACCACCTTATCTGGATCAAAGGCAGTGATAGTCACTCTCTCCCCCATACCCCATACCCATACCCACAGCCACAATTGTCCTCACCACCCCCCCCCGCCTGTGAGCTAACTGTGATGAGTGGGGTGCGGGCATTAGTGGCTGAGTGGCAACAGAGTGGGGGTTAATCAGACGATTGTCCTTGTGTCTTGTTCATCCCATCGTGAAATATCACGCTGGTTAATTTATGGTGTCTAACGCTATCTGTCCTGTTGAGGCTGGCTGGTACTGACAGGTATGAGAATCTCACGCCTGCGAGAGGGAGGGAGGGAGAGAGAGACGGGGGGGAGAGAGAGAGACAGAGAGGGAGACAGAGAGAGACAGAGAGGGTGAGAGAAGCCTGTTGAATGCTACTGTAAATAGATGGGACCCTTGTATGGAAACAGCAAACTGTTGTTGTATGGACCGAGGGAATGAGTTGTTCATCTCCTCTGTGTTGTTTCTGATTCTGCTTTGTTTGCACGGCTCATACATTGTCAAACAGACAATCAAACAAACGAAAAACATGTAATCATACCGTTGCGCGACATGCACCAAGAAGTGCTGATTCAACAGTTCTGATGGGTTGTGTGTTTGTTTTCCAGTGTTTGGAAGGTGACTCTCGGCCTCAGGGCGGTGTGGACTCCAAAGGAGACAAAGTGAGTGACAGGTGGCTGACATGGAGGGCTGGACCCGATGGTTAGATTAGATAGATAGATATTGGGCAGCAGCATGTCTGCATGACTTGTATATGCTCTATCGCCGGCCTCAGCAACCACTGATTTCTCATTATTCCGTTATTAAACGCTTGCCATTGTCTTAAAGTTCTGTGGCGTTCCCTTTAACAGTGTTTGACCCGGTCCTGTGTTAATCGGTGATGCTGATATTGTGTCATATATTTAAGCCTTTGTCCTATATAAGTGTTTTCCTTCGATTGGATGTGATGTTTGTTAATATTGAAGAATTCTTTTTTCTCTCTGACACATGACTGATGTGATAATCTCGGCATGGTGCGGTGTCTCAAGTGCTTCCAAAGACACACAACGTTGCATTGTGAGACAACCAAATGGGGTAAATTCCTACGGCAACACAGAGAGTATGGGATTTTTTTTGCAGATTCTGAAAGAACCTTTTATTTTCATTCCCACCGTGAGATTATTTGGCATGTGCCAGATGAAATGTTTCCCTGCAATTAGTTGCGGTATCTCCTGCGTTCCTTCATTTTCCCCCCTCTCTCTTTGTATTTGTTGTTGCCGTTGTCTTTCACTTGCACCCACTGCATAATTGTAGGTGCAACGCAGTCTACCAGCCTTGAAGTTATAATGAGGTCTTTGTGTGTATGTGTGGAGACAACACGGAATCACAGGGTATTTCATCCTATTTTATGGATGGGAGGGGGGGAGTTGGAGGGGAGCTGTGTGTGTGTGTGTGTGTGTGTGTCTTGTTTCTTGTGTGTGTGTGTCGTGTGTCTTGTGTGTCGTGTGTCGTGCGTGTCTTGTGTGTCGTGTGAGTGTGTGTGTGTGTGTGTGTGTGTGTGTGTGTGTGTGTGTGCGTGTAAGCGGGTGGGTGGTTTATGGGTGGGTTGTGTGCATGGGTGTGTGCATGTGGATGCGCATGCGTGGATGTGTGTCTGTGTGCGTGATAGAGAGTGAGAGAGAGATGGAGAGAGTGTGTGTGTGTGGCTGTATGGTTGTGTGTGTGTGTGTGTGTGTGTGTGTGCTGGAGACGGGAGGCGGGGCTGTATTGGTTCTGACAGGAGGAAGCAGATTTGGAGGCATAAAGTAATGAGTCCATCGAATATCCCATAGCAGGCATATTTTGGCTGTGACATCATTTAGACAACAGAATGAATGGAACTTCAGGCTCCTGTCCTTTGTTTCAACAACACTGACGCCCAGATTTCTAACCAATTGTGGTACAGAAATATGAGGACGGGGAATGAGCAGCAAATAGAAACGAATTGCGGGACAGTATCGGAAATGTGTTCCAGCAGATAGGACAGCAGTCAAGTCGGGCCGTTGGGGATTCTGCATGAAATATAAAGCATGCGCAATTGCTGTTTACATTCGGTAATTCTGGTGTCAGAAGTAAATGGGCTGTTTTTCTTTACCTGACGTCTTGTGTCTGAACGCATGTCAGCGGCACCAAACAACCTTATCCCACCTGTCAGCTGGCAGCGCTGGAAAAGCTTTTAGGTGATTCTGTAGCGGCCTGTGTTTATGTTAAGGTCTGTCACGTTTAATAGGGCCGGCCCACTTCCCCGCTGTCTGACCAAAGACAAGGTTATCAGATTGGATTAATTTTAGAAGACACACATGAACACGCACACGGCTGCAAACACATGCACACAAAGACATACACACACACACACACACACACACACCCACACACATACACACACGCACACAAACACACACACCCGCCCACCCCCACATCCACACACATCAGTGCACTGCACACTCAGACACACACCACACATACGCACACACACACACACACACACTAACACTTACACATGCAGACACACTTTGAACTCAAGTAGTCGCTACAGTGAACAGCGAAAGCACTAAATAGGCACATAGTAATAGTACATAGTGTTGATGCAAACATGTCAGTGATTTCTTCGTAATAGAGTAGAGTAATAGTAATAGAGTGTTGTGGGGTATCTATTAAGTCCCCAGTCTGTCAATACATTCTACAAGGCTGTCCGTACAAGCATGCGTGGCTAGCAACGAAAACCCTGGTGGATACTTTGTATTTCTATTTGTGGAAATCTATTTGGACTTAGCCTTAACCCAGCGTCTGCATGCATTCAGGCTGTGTGTTGAGACGTGCCGAACGCTTTTGTTTGGTTTGTGCTCACCAGTAACGTCCTGCGCTTTCTGTGTTGTTTTACACTGGGTGATACTGGTCTGGCTGGAGTTCCCAGCAATGCTCTAAGCACTGTTATTTATTTAACACGCACACACACACACACACACACACACACAAGCGGGCGGACATGTGCACCACACACACACACACACACACACACACGCACACGCACACGCACACGCGCGCACACACTCACACAAACACCCCCACTTGTATTCAAATGGAGTGGAGGAACCCAGGGGAGCAATCCCTGGTGTCACGTTAGCATTCAGCGAGGGCTTAACAGACAGCCTCGCCCAGGCCCCTGAAACATGTGATGAGAGCCAGAGTCACTCAACAGCACCTCCGCTCTCCCCCTGCTTCCAGGGCAGATGGGAGCAGGATGGGGATGCCTTTCCCTGACAGGTAGCGGAAGGCTTCTATGCTGTGCTAGTGACTGCACAGGCTGCACGTGGCCCGCAGCAAAGGTATTAGCCCAGACGCTAGTTTCAACAAATCCCCCCATGTTTTCCCTCCTTTATTCCTGTCATCCCCTGACGGGCGACTGAAAGCAGTCCCAGGTGGACGTCCCCGCAGACCTGTCACGTTTTGCTGAAGCTCTGTAACTACTGCTCTATGTTCAGTGGCTTCTGATCTTATAATTGGGATGGCTCCACCGGGCCCCTATTGGATGTCTTCCTGTTGGCGTTGCCCAGGGGACGGGGAGCATTGGCAGTGGCCGCGCACACATTTAGATGGGATATATCTATATACAGGGCGCATGTGGTTGGGCAGAGCTTGCATAAACAAGTGCATAGCACACACACACACACACACACACACACACACACACACACACACACACACACACTCGAGCTAACTCAATTATTGCATTTTCACACACAAACCTACACGTATGCTAACTCAAAGTTATGCTTTTATTACACACACACGCACACACACACACACACACACACACTTTCTCATTGTAGCGGGGAGTTGATTAGCATTAGCGATCCAAAGTATACGGCGAGCGGATGGCTAATTATCTCCACATCACGAGGGAATGGGCCTGCCAGTTTTCATCAGAACCGCAGCCCTGCACCAGCCCACCGTGCTCCACCGGCGCCTCTGGCCTGCCTCGCTCTCGGTCTACCGACAGGATTCCTGCACTCCAAGACCCCGCAAACGCTGATTAGATATTCTATCATGCTATTTTTACAGGAATACGCTTGAAACTTAATAGGGAATAGGGCTAAACGCTTTCGGTCCCCATTCGCGATGTGTGTCCTACCAGCGTGAGACTGTATTCATTAAACCTCACACACGCCTCACACATTAGACATCCAATCATGCTATTTTTATAAGGATACACTTGGAACTTAATAGGCGGATAAGCTTAATGACTGGCCTGATGGGTTAAGGCGTTTGGTCGCTATGCTGGATGTTTCCCGAACCAGCAGGATTTCTGTACTCAAGAAAGCCTCACACTTAACATATTCAATCATGCTATTTTTAGATGATTAGTAAATCAGCTGAATGAGTGGGTGACGGGTAAAACCTTGATTGTTGCTCTCCACATTTTTTCCGGCCATTATGACTTCTGCATTCACATGAAGACCCCACAAACGCCAATCCGACACTTAATCATGCTATTTTTACAGTCATAGCGACCACGCTAAATGCTCGTCTACGGTGGTAAAACGGGGGTTGATGCTATGCTAGGTTTCTATCACATCGTGCTGGTAAACATTGCGGAAATAGTGAGGAACGATTATAAGGAGGGGACAGTTTTTACGGCGGTTTGCTTTGCAGGCTAAAGGGACCTAGTGCTGTGCTGTATTGCACCATGTACCCCCCAAGGTCAAACCTCTCTGCTTACCAGCCGGCCAGAGGAATACCATGGTACATGAAGAATTGATTTATTAGCTGAAACACCACCAGGGAGATTGAGGGGGTGCATCATTTAATTTGCCACAGGTCAAAGCTGTCACTCATTCTTTATGGCCCTCGCTACCAACACCTAAGTGCTGTCAGTCTTTTAATATCATTAAACATCACACTTTTTTATCTTCTTTTCCCGTGCTGTTCACGAGGGCACTTTGCGTTTTGCGCAAAGTGCAAATGTTATGGACGTCTATTTCTGCAGCTGCTTCCAAGAAAGTCAACAGCATTTGACTCGCGGATGCCAATCGAAAGGGGACACCAATTACTGGCCTGGTATCTGAAAGTGGAGAAGCCGTCGTTGGCCCCTGCGTCCATTCTGTGGCCCCTGTCGGACAGACGACTCCGTCTGTAAGCCGGTGACAGTGGAGCCCCGTCTTGTCTGGGCAGAGCCCACACCTGTGGGCCCCAGACTTCTGTCCTAAGGTCACCCGGGTCAGGGATCAGGACCACAATGGCCACTGGCACTCTTGTGCTTGTGGGCGTTGTTAGCTTAGCAATGCTGCGGTGTGACGCGTCTCAAAGGTTTCTTTTCCTGTTTGATTTATTGTTGTTGTTTATTTATTTCAGATTGAAGCCAAGTGCCTAAAAGGAGATCAGGTATGTGTTTTGTTTGATGTATTATACGTGGAAACATCCCATCCTGTTCTATAATCTATAATGCTGTCATTTATTTTGCGTGACTAACACCTACTCTCATTGTTACATTGTCCCCAGGGCCCCCCTGGAGAGAGAGGGGAGAAGGTGAGCTAGCACAACTAGACAACACCCTCTACATCCATAAACAAGACTGTTTAAAGCAAATCAAAATCGCATGATGCGTCACTGTTCCCGGATACATATTATATTATTACACACAACCCATGTAGCCAGCCCTAGTCACCATTTTGCACATATTTTCCTCATCTGTGTACACAACGGCGTCCACACACACGCGCCCGCTCCCCACGACACCACAAACCCCATCCAGCTATGTAAACACACAGCGAGCCTCCACGCGCGGCCGTCCGTCTCTGCCAAAGTAAGCCAGTTACCCACTGATCTGCTGAGAACATGTGGAGCTGACATCTGTCCCCATTAGCTTTACAAGCAGCATGCTGTAAGCCCTACCCCTACCGCTGCCAACTGCCCCGCCAATCCACCGCAGCCACCGCACCGGCCCCCCCCGTCTCATCCCCCCCTCTCCCCTCCTCTTCCCCCCCCCCCCCCCCCACAGGGAGCAGCAGGGACACCGGGACAGCCAGGCAAAGAGGGCAAGAGGGTGAGTCAACAGAAGCCGTCCACCCCCACTCCCCCACTCCCCCACACTGTGCGGCCTGGCTTGGGGGGGAGGGGTGGGGGGGGTAACTCGTCGTTACCCCCATAAACAGGGAGGTGACCCCCCCCCCCCCCAGGGGGTGGTCAACGTAGATATAGCCGGTCCGGGGCCCCGGAAGGCAGGGTGCCGTTTAGCCTATGGGCGGGGTGTGGTGTGTGGGGGTGTGGTGTCTGCGGGGGTGGTGGTGGTGTCAGTGGGACGTGATGTGGTGTAGACACACAGGGAAGTGGTAGACAGCAGAGGACACAGTGCTTGTCACTTGGGGTGGGGGGGGTGGAGAAGCAGAGGGGAATGCCGCCGTGACACTGTGACAATTAATAAATGAGCTTGTCGGCCATGGGGTCACTGACACACCCACACTCACACTCACACTCACACCCACAGACACACTCACACCCACAGACACACTCACACACAGACACACACACACACTCACACACATACCCACACAGAATGAGTGGCAGCACACGTGGGGATCCCGTTGTGGACAGTGTGGAAGGCGGTATTCAGTTTCCCCGAAGGCCTTGATTGGGTGAAGGTGAGATACAGTGTGCGGGCGAATGAATGAAGTATCACCGTACGCCTCTATTTGAGGCCGGTCATTATGGCACTGTAGGTCTTATGGAACTGGATCTAATGAAATGCCCATGGAGCTGATCAGTTAAGGGCAGCTTGGCGGCTCTCACCGCCAGTGAGCCAACCACAATAGGGCAGTATGCCTTTAAGGGGAGCCGGGTTTCATTGCGGTTGCCTGAAGGTCTCTTACAACTGTCTGCCGCCCGGCTCCTAAAGGCACGCCTTTGATATATTGATATATAATTTAAAAAAATTCCTCGATAGAAGTTTCTCATTGAAAAAGCTTCTTGATGTTTTCCAAATATTTGGAAAACCGTATTTCGGGGGGGGGAAGACGGAAAGGCGAGCCCGTCCACCGAATGCTGTTGATTCGCGTCATTAAAGTTGAATTAAGGTCTTAAAACAACAGGTGTGGAGGGTGTTCTTTCATTGGTCGAGGGGATCCTGATAGCCCAGCCACTATGTCGTAACCAGCGTGTTCGTAGCAGAGCGGTCTCGAGCCAGAGCATATGGCAGCCCCCTTGGCAAAATATCTAAATATATATTTTGGTGGACGTTACACGGACGAAACTAGGTCAGAGAAATGTTCCTCTTTAGAAAAGCACAAACATGATGCATGACTGGATCAGGCATCTGGACGGTGATTTCAAGCATTCCACCCTTTCGGTTTGGAAACACAGTCCTCCTCAAAAGATGTAAATGCAAAGGCCCCCGAACGTGAAGAAGTTAAAGCTCTGCTACGGCGGACCATGCTGTATCTCACAACAGCGGATGGTTTTGCATGCGTGCTCACAGGGGCAGGGAGATTATGTTTGCCCGTTGCATGGCGCAAACATCAACACAAACAAAACGGGCACGGCCCAGCGCCACTAAGGAGCAGCAGCAGTTATCAGCTTTCTTTCCAAAGTCTTTAGACAGAGATTCCCGCCTCTGTCCTTAGGTGTCGGGA